>NW_020450916.1:1948002-2001050 GCF_003343035.1 Apteryx rowi | reverse complement strand
CCCGCCGCCGTGGCCGGAGGTGGCCGAGGCGAAGGTCGGCTCCTTGCAGGGCGGAGGGACCGGGGCGGGGGCGCAGCGCAGGGGCGCGGATGAAATGAAATTCTTCCCGGGTGCAAATAGGTTTTGGTGGGGAATTGCAACGCTGCGGCTCTTAGTTTCCGAAGTGACAGCAAGCTGCTTCGCTGCCCTTTAAAACAGCACCGCTACAGTTTTTCTTTTCGGGTACATACTTGTGCGAATCTATACATAAATACATGCAAAATCGATACGCATATGTTCAGCATTACCAAAAGCAGCAAAAGAAAGCTAAACACCAGACTGTTTTAAAATCAAAGCCTCCCTTTGTCTCCGAGGGAAGAAAAAAGAAAGAGATAAAGGAAAAAAAAAAAAAACCTTGGCTTCTGATTAGATTATACAGCTTCATTCTTCTTCATTTTCTCATCTTGCCTTGCTTCATTTGCACGATCATGCGATGTCATTTACAAGCTTTACAGAGTACCAGCTCTCATGCTTAACCTTTGCATTGCTATGCAAGATGACCCAGTTGCAGACACGAGGCAGTTAGTTTTTACCGGATTTTTTTCCATGATTAACAATGCCAGCATTAGTGGATATGATACTATTGTTTACCTGAAAATTACCACTTTGTGCTAAATATTCTTTAATATTAAACTGCTAGAAAAGCCAAAGTGCACAGAAATTACTTTTCTTAATCATTTTATTAATTAACAAAAAGTTAGAAGTCTGGTCTAATTACTCAAAAAATAAAAAAGGGGGAGAAGAGAAATTCAGGCCACCACTCTCTTCTGTAGTGCGTTCAGGCAGTGCAGGATCGAGAATGCTGCATGTACTGTACCATATGTGCTTATAAAGGAAAATTAAATGTGTGTGTGTGCATATATACGTATATATTTATTATCCTTTGAATTACTGCATATTTTGGGTTATCATTCAGGGGCTTGTTAGTAACTGGGGGGAAGGCTGGGGGAGGGGAATAATCATGAGCAAATAGGTACCAGCTAGAATCCTTAGAATGTGTTTTAAAATTATACCTTTTGCCAATTTTTAAAAACATTGCCTTGGACACAGCCAAAGGCTTATGGTAAAAAAGGCAGCTCTCTCACAGGCTCATGTCTTGCTAAGAAAATGAATGATGAAGTGGTGGAGCTGCCACTTAAGAACTTCGCAGGGAAGCCCAGGAGCCTCTCCAGGAGTAAAGTAGCTGATTTCACAAAATGAAGGATGATACATGTCGTAAGAAGGCATTTCAGAGTGTTTACTCAATAACTCTAAGCCTCTTTGCTTTTCTCTATTTATCGGAAACTCTACTATTCAACAGTGTTTTAAAACATCTAATTCCTTCCGTTATTAATTCTTCAGAGAGTGCCTCCCACTTGCTTCTCTAAGCCTGATGGAAACATTTCTACCTCTGGTTAAGCAGGGTTGGACACAACTCCCGTGGAGCACATCAGTGCCTTTCTAGGCATCAGTCAGAGGGGGCTGGGGGGGGTGCTTATTCCTTACCCCAGCATCTGAGCGCACTGCCACAGTGCCCCAGCCCCTGCTGGCTTAGCACCGGGAGAGAGTGAATTTGGTTCTCAGACTGGCACCCTTCAGCAGTGGGGCTTCAGCATTAGCTCCATTCAGTTTTGCAGTTTTTCCATCCTAGTCTGATAGGAACGTACGTAAACACTGCAGTCTCTGTGGTGACCTCATAGCTGCCTTTTTGTTACTTTGGCAGCGTTTTGTAGACTCCTACCTGCTAAAAGTCGAAAAGGGCTTTTAGGGTAGGTCAGTTAGTCGATCCCCTGAAAGCACTGCTCTCTAATACGGTGAGTCACAGGTGGCCACAGAAGGAGAGACGATCACTTTGTCCAGCCTTTCAGCAAATCTCACTACAGTCCTCAGATGTCCACACCTTCCTCCTCTAGCACTGGCACCAGATAGCACTGCTACCCCCATCCTCTCAGAAAATGCTTTGATTTTTTTTTTCCTGGTTCTTTCAATTTTCCTTTAGCCAACCCACTTTCAGCTAATAGTATAAGCAAAGCCAAAAGCCCGGCATGGTTGGATTTTTTCCACTTCTTTTGAAAAACCAAACCACAATGTTGCTGCTAACGCTCTCGTCAGGTAATTTTGCTGGGATTTTGCTTAGTAGTATGATCTCATGTGGCTTTAATTGTCAGTATTGTGCCTTACAGAGACAAAAGCAGAATTCCAAATAAGCAATTAGCTCACCCTATTAAATAAAAAGTAGTTCAGCTCACAAATACTTTTTCTTATATTAAAAGTAAAAATTAAACACCAAGCTTGACCAAAATGATTTCTTTTTTTTAAACTTAGTGTTTTGACTCTCATTAAACTTGGGAAGGTGACAGATGGCTGAAGGAATGGAAAGTTTAATCACAGGAAGAAGTAAGAAAATAACTTTCTGGATCATGACACCAGCAACATAGAAATAGAGAGAAGTAAGAAAGAGAATAATAATGTTCAAAAATGGAAGTGCTAGGCTGCCCAGCACCCACCTGTGGTCTCTGCAGCACATGGGGTATTTGGTGATTTATGTTCTTATCTCCGTGTCCCATTTAAGAGGAAGGCTATTGCTTTTCTTATAGCTCTATCTACCACACAATCTTTTTTGGAGTAGATAGAGTAGCACATACTGCAGTGCCTCTGGATTATGAAAACATGGATGGTCTGTGACAAAGCCCAAATAAAAAAAAAGTGATTGCAACTTTCTCAGTAACTTCAAATGAAGAAAGGTGATTTCCTTGAGAATCCAGAAACAAAGATGGATCTTGTGCAGAGTGAAAATTGCACATTGAGTAAGTAGAAGGTTTAAAGTGTAGCCATTTGGAAATGGCTGTCACCGTCCTCATTCACTCATTCATCCCCTTTCTTCCTGCAAACATGTCTTTGATCTCTCCTGGACTTGTCATGAGTCTTTTTATTGTCCACGATTCCTCGTTCAGTTGCCAAATGACAGATAGGGTATGTAATTTGTTCTGGCCATTTCTTCTTTCTGTACTCTCAGAGTCGCGTCCAGGTGGCGTTCTGATAAATATACATTGATTGTAGCTTTTTTTAAATTTGCCAGAGCAGGAGCCAGGAGTTGACTAATGAAATCTGCATGTTGGTAGGTGCATGTTCTTGGAAAGAAAAGGCAAAAATGGCAAGGGGATAGTGTCTGTTTGCTCACTGGAAGAACAGAAAGTGCTGAGCAGTGTGTGTAGGGGTCCTACATTCAAGGACCTGGGTTAGAACAGGGCCAGAAGTAGAAGGGAGTAGGATACTGGAGGCAGTTGTTGAGGAGGTGGGATTTGGGGATTGGGAAGTACTGGGGAGCTTCCTAGTGGACAAGCAGAGGGATTTAAGCTGTTGAGCAGAGGGTGTGAAAAAGTGCTTCTGCAGCAAAGTTAGTTCCTAAGCAGGAAGAAGAATTTGTGGAAAACAACGGCTTTGGGAAAGAAAGGATAACTGAGGTTTTGGAGGTGCGAGCACAGGTTCAGCGTAGGGGTTGTGTGTTACCATGGCACGTTTCCTCGCCCTGTCTTTTCTAACCAGAACCTGGCGTTGGAGCAGGGATACTCATACAGATCGCCCACTTCTGAGTGAGAGCTGCTTCTTCAGGTCTCTGCGTTGCCATTGCAAATGTGGTAGTTGCGGTGTGGAGAGCATTCTCTACTTCTTTAAACTGACCTTGCTTGGAGAGCTTCAGTGAACTACATCTGTTTACACCAGCTGAGACATCCATATGCAGTGTCACTCCTAGCATATGCTTCCATTTGAGATTTTACTTGATGTTATAGATTTTGTAGATTTTCCAAATTCATAATATGAAAGCATTACATATATTCTGAAATAAAATGAAAAAATGCCCAATCAAGTTGGTTATCAAGCATGATAGTATGCTCTTCAGTCTTTTGGTAGTGCTCTTCTTTTTTTCACTTTTTTGGAGTCCAACATTTAGAGGGAGGTCTTTTCAAAGACATGTGTCTCTTTGCACCTGCCTTTGAAAACTGTCTAGAATTGCGTGTCCAAATTGTGGAACAATGGTAGAGCTGTATAGATAAGCTGGCTCAATGTCTATCCGTATAATGATTGTCTTCTTCCATTGTTGCTGAAGTTCATGTGTGCTGAATTCATCCAAATTATATCCATTTAAAAAAGCTTCTGTAACAGAATCACCAGCTAGCAGTTACTGAAGTGTCATACTGTGGGCTGGATCATGCAGCCCTTGTTCAGTGAAGGCACCCATTGAACTCCACAGGAGTTTTCACTAAGTAAGAATAGCAGGATCAGAATTTTAATACTGCAGTAAAATCATTTATACTACTATAATGAAAAATATAATAAAACAACTTTGGAAGATGTGTGTGTGATGTATAGATAGCATTTTATCTGTGTAAGAAAACTGTAGGGAAAGACTTATTAGTGTAGGTAAAAATAATTCTATGGCTTTTTATTTTTTATGAGTTGGAATTTCTATTTCTGCATTCAGTGTTAAATATTTTTAGGGTTAGTGTAAGTGAAGTGGCATTTTTTCAGTTAGAATGTGCTTACCGTGTTGCAGAAGAGGATTATATTTGGATTAAAACATCAAATGTAAATGTTTCCAGATGCTCAAGCTTTGTAAAGCAATGTGGTATAAGAGGTAGAAGTGAAAAATATCTAATCTTTAAATTTTTAATCGTTATTTTTTAAGAGAGATCTTTTTTAATGTCTTTTCAAAACTGTTTGTATATCACAATAGTATTCTTTTCATTCACTGGCTTCCAAATACTTACCAGCTCTCCTGCTCTGAGTGCTTTCTATACCTAAGTGAGGCATTTTCATATTTTAGGACTGTAATGCTTGGCAGCTTTCTACACATGTCTTTAAATTATATAAATTTTATATTCCCTTTCAAAATTCCCAATATGCTCCATCAGTTATTTTCCACATCAACTGCCAAAGTATTAACATCAGTGGGAATAAAATGAATAACAAAGCAATTTCAGTCAGCATAGTGGTTAACTGGTTGTGCAGTTAGATATGCATATTAGGAAATGTGGTTTCTATATTATTATTACTGTCAATATGGGTTGTCAAAGAGGCATATATTCTTTGGTGGTATTACGGATAGTCTAGGGCACTTTAATCAAAAGAGGAATGTTGCTGATGGATTTCTGATACTCATCTTTATACAAGCCCTACTGCCTTAGTACATGCACAGCTATTGATTGACTGTGGTGCTTTTACAAGAGCTAAATAAATAACAACAGTCTTTTGTCACTTATCAGCAATAGCAGTTTTGCCTCAGTCTACGGTAACCATGTTTTTTTAGATTTAAAACATGTTTTATTGTCTTTTAATCAAATACTGTTTGAAATAAGTTATCAGAAGAAATTCATTTAGCATTCAATACGGAGTACTTCCTGCTGCTTCTAATTTTCAAAAATGGATTTTTACCAATAGCAAGAAGTTGATTTGGCTTTAAGGGAAATTTCTGGGGTTTTTTTCCTTTTAGTCCACAGGAAAACTCTGTAGACAAAACTCTGATATGAGACTGCTATGCCCAGTGTGAGTAAGCACAACTGATTCTACAGTCCTAATAGTTTTTTCAGCTTTCTCACTACAATTGTTAACTGTAGGATGACAGGCTTGACTATTATATTACATTTTCAACAAATCACTTAGTTTAGTTTGCCTGAATTCATCTTTTTTCCTTTCCTTTGTCATAGCTTGCAACAGTTGTTAACTTCTTTGAATAATCAAGATGACTAACCTCTTTCTTGTCTTTCTCCTGTATCAGTTAATTTATCTCTACATTATTAAGTCTGATGTCCTCAGGTCTGCTACAGAATTTATATCAAATTTTTCTAAGCTAACAACTTCCATTCTAGTTTGTAAATATAGTGTAGGCAGAGCTGATAGATCTTGCTGTGATAATAAGTTGACTTGTGAACGTAGCTGTGATTATAACTAGAATGGAACAGTCTGGTTTGATGAAAGAAAGCATACTATAAATAACGACGCTGTTGCATGAAGTTAAAAGCAACAAATATAAATAAGAGGCTGTATTTTTCATCACTTTAGATATTTTTTCTGTCATAAGAGTGATATGGATGTCTGAAAGTAATTTCCACGCATTTCTCATATCTTTATATACGTCTGTGTGCAAGCATGTGTGTGTACACACACACACACATCCCAGAGGTTTCCTTATAGAGAAATTGCTCCATAATGCTAAGCTGAAAATGAGAACAATTTTCTAACAGCTAAAAATCTTAAAAAGCATTCAGTGACAATATTCATTAACCACAGGTGTAATTGGTCAGAACAATATAATTAATCATTTCCCTCCCCCTTAATTGGCAAAAAAAAAAAAAAGAGCCAGTGCAAACAGAATGGGGAGGGAGGAGGAGAGAAGTAGGGCTGCTGCATGGCATTGCACAGAGCTGGGCTGCGCTGGGTGGGGGGACGTTGTGCTTAGGAGGAGGCACCGTCTCCGCTGGGGCCCCACATCAAAGAATTGCCATAGAAAGCTGCAGCGATTCATTCTGTACTTCTGTAAGCACTAAACTGCTTCCATAAGCACTAAACTGTCCAAATCCAGCAAAATAGACCAGATTAAGGGTGCGACTGGCTGTCACTCTATCGGGAGGTAAGGAGCCAAAAAGCTTTGCCATGTCTGGGGTTTGATTGATAAGAAAAATGTACAAATACGATAGATATGTGGCATCCGCGATCCCGAATCTCAGAAGGCAAGATTGAAGCTGTGGCAGGGTTTATGTGCTGGGGTGAGGAGTCGGTGTCGTTAGAGCAGAGCTGATGGCATGTCAGGGCTACGCGGGGAGTCGGGGAGCCCGGGGCATCGCCTGCGCGGAGGCCACGCGCTCACTCACACTCACGGCGCTGGGTCCTCTGTGCGTGCTGACGGGCCGCGTCGTGTGCTTGTAGTACCCTTGGTGCATTTAATGTCAGACCTATGAAATGCTCCTGTCACTTGGCTATCAGGGTTGTCTTTCAAACTTGCGGGGGGAGGCTTTGTGCTTTAAGATAGCATTGCTCTGACGCCCGAGCTCGGGGCATGCTAGCCGTTTCTACCCTGTCTTTGTCAAGCCATCTTCTGCTCCAGCTTTAGGATAATCTAGACTTTTGGGGCATCCAAATACTTACATTAAAATAGGTGCTGTGTGTTGCCATTCCTGCACATAGGGTTTTTTGCTTGAGGTTGGGCTGTTGCTTTTGTTTGGGGAGAGAAAGGAGTCGAAGGGTTCATGGGAAAAGATTATTAGAACTTTTGTGTTTTTGGTGTAATGCAAAACAGAATTGTAGAGAGTGATCAGGTGGAAAACTGTGGTTCAGATCAAATCGTGATGTCAATAGTGCTGTACTTTTTCACATATTTGGACTGTACATGGCGCAGTGACGTTTCCCCTTTTTAAATACATAGATAGATGTTTCCTAAAGAGCTTGCTGTTCAAGCTTGGAGAGACTAATGGCTCAGCAATGAAAGATTTGCTCAGATCATTCTGCTGTTTTGGGACCTTAGCAGGGCACAAACTTTGATGTCTGCTCAGAAATGACCTAAGTGTTAACTTTTTCTTTAGCTTTTACTACAGCTGTATTTGCCAAAAAAAAAGGCCAATATGCTTCTAAAGCAAGCTGACCACTTTCCAAATATGTACTCTTACCCTGGCATGTCTGTAACTCAGTTAATGCTTCTCTGGGTATTGTCTACTCCATTATGTAGCTCATCTACAGTTGTAAAATACAGGATGGAAGGAAATGGTAGAGACCAGAGAATGACTAGCCCTGAAGAGACTTGCAAAAAGTTTGAGGAACCTTCCCTCCCTTGAGGAGGGGTCGGAGGTAGTGTTAATTGGGTTTGCATTGCTGAATCACTGGAGTTGGTTGACTGTCTCAGTGACCGCAGTTCTAGAGGCCTGGGAAGGAGGTGGAAGGGTGATGGGGAGGAACAGCCATGGGCATGGCTCCTCTTAATTGAATGGTGGAGATGAGAAGATATGAAGCAAGTATGCGCTAAAAAAGTACTGCTTGTGATTGTTGGCCTGGGCCTGATTCGCTCTTATTGAGGTCAAGCACAAAATTTCCATTACATGATCTGATCTGTTGTGCTTCTGTCAGATCTGATGTCCCTTGTGCATGCTGCACTTAGGCTGTGTTTCCCCTCCACCAAAACGATGCTTCTTTAAGGGGTGAATAAAATATTGCAAATAACATTGCTAGGACTTGTATTTTTAATGTAGTGCCATAGGTTTGATACAGTTAATGGGTGTGTTCACTTTATTTCACATAACAAGAATTATGAGGGAGCTTTCGGTGAAAATAATGAATTTCCATGTTTATGGGAAACATATGAGCATGAATTGAATCATGGTATTATTTTAGGTTTGGATATTCATTGACCACAGAGAGGGACTTAGGAGTTGTGACAAAACAACAGATGTGATATTAGCCCCTTTGACTGTGTCTAAATGGTTGCCTCCTAAACTGCTGACACCCCAGTTGCTGAGAACATGCTGCGTCTCCCTTCCAGTCCCCGTCCTTCCAGCCCGTGTTCTCATCAGGCTGGCGCCTGCTTGCTGCTTGCCTCGCTGCGAGCTTCAGATACACCTGGGGCGTGCACCCAACCCTGGCATTCAGAACAGCTCTCAACTACTGCTGCAGGTAGTTCCAAAAGACAAGAGATGCCGTGAATCTCCATCCTCCTGAACAACGCTCACTGTTTTTGTATTTGATAGTGTATAATTTCTGTAATATCAAGTGAGGTTAAATAAAACATGAGTCGGGCAAGAGAAGTCGGGGAGAAGCCCACCGTTATTTTATCACGGGGGAAATTTCACTTAGTAGTCAACTGCAATAGTATGACTGCTCTCTTCATGCCCCATCAATTAGAAGACTTCATTTTTCAAGTACCCTGCTTGAGAAACGTGTGCAACATGCTTTCCTTAGAAATTGTTGGCTTGAATGTATTATATATTAGGTTACGTAGGCCAAACACTCATTTCTGTTGTGCTGCCTGCTTCTAATAGAAAGTCGGTCATTCATCCAAGATTGAAGCCAGGGCATTTTTTTGATGTTAATTTTTTAACTTCTGTAGGAATCTTCTTACATTAGCCCATAAAGTTTGCTTTTCTCCACTCAGCACAATTTCACAGCTTTAGCTGATAATGTCTGACATGAGTATAATAAAATCCACTGTATAGCATTCAGAAGGAGAAGTTAATGAAGAAAGAATGGTAACACAATTATTTTGCAACAATAGTAACAACAAACATTTGAGAGTGAGAGGTTTGAATTTCTTAGTCTGCAAGACATTGTCAAACTGTGTAGATAAACATGCAGATAAGAGGAATTGTTGGTCCATTAATAAGAATAGTAGCCTGTAAATATCTAGTTCAGACACTTAAATTGCAGTTTGTAGTTGACTATGGTTTAATGAATTGTATGATTAGCTTAGGATACCATTACTGAAAAAAACAATGTGTCAGGAAGACAGTGGTAAAGAAATTCTGAAAACAAGCTTGGGGTTTCTCAGAATTTGGACATGGTTTCTTACTTGGTGCTTAACAGTTTGCCTTAAATGAAAATGCAGATTGGGCAGAAACACACAGGAGCTTAGTTCCAAAGAGGTTAAGGTCAGCAAAGATAAATAATTAAATGGGGAAAACCATGATACGTCTGTTAGATGTTAGATCTACAGAGGCAGTTACTTTAGATATGGAGGCAGTTATTAATGCTGATATAAATTGCAAGTTCAGGAAGGTGGGTTTAAGTGTAATCTGTGTAGCTCACACGGCTTTATCTGGCCCTTTGACCAGGGCAAATTTCACTCAACTTCATTACAAGATCACTGCTGGAGAAGTGGGAGAGGCTCATCTTAAGCTGTTGGGAGTCGGTGTGGCTTGAGTAAATAAATGCTAGGATTTTGCAAAAATTTTCTTACTTGTTTCAAGTCTTTAAATTGACCTCTGCTAGCTATTTGATAATCACTCTCCTCTTTTTTTCCATTTTCCATATTTAATTATTCAAATTGGAAGAAAAACTAAAAAAGATCTATATGTAATGTAGGAGTAAATTTCTGTATGCAAATAGTTAGTGTGTGGTGTTACTTTTGTCTTTTGTAGAGGCCAGTTCATTACCAAACTATAGTTTCAAAAAAGGAAAAATTGGGGAAAAAGGAGCAGTCATTATTGCCAAATGATATTTTGTGTAAATTTCAGATACAGTCAATTCAGTGTTGCTAAAATATTGTTTCTAGCTCTCATGTGCAAAAAGTGGCATGCATTAACCCTTGTCCTGCAGAAGGTATTGGTATCTCTGTGGTACCCTAGTGTTTTTCACAACATGCCTGTCTGGAATGGTTATTCCTATTTTACAGAGAGGAACTAAAGCACAGTGAATCAGCTTCTCATTTGTGTTCCCTCTTGAATGAGTCAAAGACATCAAAGTCAGAGAAGCCATCTGAAAATTCCCCGTGTAGCTCTTGAGCGCTTGTCCATGATATAAGAGACATAGCTGGGGCATGGCCAGAGTGTGTAGCACTTTATTGTCCATTGGCATAGCTTAAAGCAGAGTCCATGCTGTTTTAGCTTATGCCACGACTCAGTCATCACTCCATAACCAATTCGTTGGCTAGTGCTGTTCCCGCAGCCGTGTGTCAAACAAGAACTAAGCACAGCAGAGGTTAAGGATTATTCTGTTCAGTCCTTGCTTGTGCTTGTTAATGGATTGCCATCCAGCTTATCTGAGGAGTATGCAGCGTTACCTACCTAAATGTGAGATGTGTCTAGTCCTCAGGTCACTCAGCAGCCTAAAATGGGAAAAAGAATGAAACGAAGACCCCCTGAGTTCCGTGTTGTTTATTGCTATTGTATTGTGTTAATACTAAGACCTGGTCAGGACCATTAAACCAATGTACTAGTTACTGAACAAATGCCATTCTTCCTTCCTTCGGCATGAAGGTCGTATTGTGGGATTAATAGAATTGATTTGTGAAAAAAGGGTGATGCAAAGAAATGGGGGAGGGAAGGAAGAAAGGGAAAATGGATAAAGCAGGCAGAGTATACCTTTGGTTAAGAAAGAGAAAAAAAAAGATAAAAATATATTTTCTCCCTGGCAAAATTTGTAATTTTTTTTACAAGGACTGTTTTCTCAGTTATTTGATTTGATTTTTATAGGGATATTGAAATTGTTTTAGATGTAGAAAAGGCCTAAAATACTAATCTTTTTATATTCCAGGGCAGTAAACTTAGAGCTGTCATGCCTTCACAAATAAGACTTACCTGTCTTTTGGTATAAGTCAAGTCTTTTCAAGCTCCCTGTCAGCACTTAAATTTTTGGGGCCTTATGGGGGCAGTTCCTTTAAATCTTGTCTTCTGCTTGTCTTGTAATTCCAATTGCTCGTGGTATCTGATGTCTATTAAGTGAGAAGGGCAGTCATAATGCATTGAGTCCAGATTTGAACCGGTGGATTCACGTCATGTCGTTTTGTTTTACAGATATTGTTTGCCATTTAAATGTTACCTCTACATATAATTGCTTTGGATGTCTGAACCTTGGAGTCAGTATACTAGGTATTTTCTCTGTTTTCCAGAAGTGAATGTGAAAGGAGTGAGAATTTTGTGCAGTGAAAACACATCTAGCTTTGTTTGAAAGGATTAGTTGCTTTTAGACTATTAAGATTTTTATTTCCCTTAGCCTTAAAATTAGCAGTTTATTAGAATGATTTCACTGGCCACTATTTGGGAGAATGACTAGGACAACTCTTTTCAGGTTGAAATGGGTTTGTGTGATTTATTGTCTGTTATGCCAATAGATGTGAAGAGTCAACAGGTACAGTGCAGCGGTCAGCATTATCTTTCTTTCATAATTTCATGGATTTTTGAGTATGTATGTCTTTCATTGCTTGTCTTAGCTGTTATAATTTTTAATTTTATTTGTTTGTATTATGGTGGTGTCTACAAGTCTCAGTCAGAGTTGTGAGCTCATTGTGCTAAGCAGAGGGGTTGAATAGAAAAAGACAAGAAAGCCGAGGAAATAATCACTCTCTGCTGCTGACAGTACTCTCCAGGGTAGATTTCAAAATAACTCAAGAGCTGTGTAAAATTAATAAGCTGTTCCTCATGCACTGAAATCCTGTTTCATATTGCATGGCATGCGGGATCTCTGTACAGAGGAGGGGCTGCAAATAAGATGTGCCAGAGGATGGGGCTGAAGACTGTGCCTGCAAGTCTGGAGTTTACTGCGAGTCCAACAGGCGCTGAGTCTCCGAACACCATGCCTCGAAGTGGACTGTATGGAATTGTCCACTGCCAAGTCTCTTTGTCAATGGAGTCTGATTAGTTACTCAGAGCAAGGTTTATTGGGCATAACATTTGAATCGGTATCCTTTTATTTCTTTAGTAACTTTATAATTTTCTTCAGCCATAGCAGAAACGGATGAGAAATCAGGGGTCATCACTTATGTAATGGGGGCTTACTGTTGAGATATTTTAGTAGCTTTTTGCGACACTGGGTCAATTCCTGTGCTCTGTTGTGGGGGCACAACCCCTTGGACTCCAGATGTGCAGTGCTGCGTGAAGTTTTCAATTTTGTTACAGTATTTTAAAATTGCTGTTTTTTCCACATATGTTGGTGCACATACTCAGTAGAAAAAATAAAAATGAAGACATAACACTGAATTGTAATTAGGCAAAAGGGAGAAATCATTATCTACTCTGTCATGGAGAAAACTCTGTAATAGTGAATACTTGCAGCACTTTTTACTTCTATCATAAATACTTATTCAGCACCTGTCTGTAAGCTCAATTTATTACATCATATTTACTTAAATGTGTTTATGAAATGACCCTCCTGCACACACACATTTTATCAAATTTTAGGTTCCATGATTAATGGCACTTACTTTTTTTTTCTTATGTGGCACAGTCTGTCATACCTCTAATCCAATTTTGAAATAAAGGTATTCTTAGATCTTCATAACTAAGGCTATTCTTCTTACTACAGCAATATCTCTTTTGCTTATTTTCTTGTAGAATGGATTAAGATTTAATAGTGATGTATTTCCTAATAAACACAGTTGAAGGACAGCATCTTCCATTATCTTAGAAATATCTTTGTTATATCTTCGTCAGAGGCCATTAAATATTCTTGGACAGTCACTTGGCAATATATAAAATGTTTCTTGTCTTTGATTTCAGCAGAGACATCAATCCAAATGTTCTAGGTTATATTGCATAATTGTCAAGGAGTTAAATATGTGCAATGAAGGTACAGTAGTTAAAATTTACTGGTATATGCCTAATGTTTATAGATAACCCTTTTAAAGAAATCGGGATATACTGCTGTGTTCAGCCATTCTACCTTAATTCTAAATTCTAATTCTGTGTTGTATTTTCTCTGTGTTTTCCTTCTACAGTCAATTGGCCAAAGACACTGTAGAACATTTACTTTGCAGTCTTGTATTTTTAATTATCTGATCAAGTGTATTAAATTCTGGTAAGGGTAAAACAGATAACAATTTCTCAGTAAGTTCATGCCTTATTAGTAGTGTCACAGGAAATGGAAATCAAGTTTATAGCAGATTTGAAAGGAGAGAACTCTCCAATTCCCAGCTTTTCCTTTGCATTTCAGACTTTGGTCTTTAGGTAGTGCTATCACTGGCACTCAGTGTTGCTTATCCTGATAAATGCAGATTCTCTGATCTAGTCATATGGATAGTTCATTGATGAAATTAAAATGAATTATTTGATATGTAATGTTTATCACAGGTGTAAAACTATGCAGGCAAATACTCCATATACATGCAGAAGCTGCCCATCTAATCTGGATCATCAACATCTAAAAATCTAGGCCTAACACATTATACGAAAGGAAAGCAATTAAAGCAACAGTAACAAAACTCTAAAAAAGAGGAAAATGAGACTTGCAGTTACCAGCAAACTCATATAAGCTGAATGTGTTTAATCATATGCTATAACATTAAGCACCATACAGAAGTAAAACCTCTGGAAGGTTGTACTCCCAAGTAAAAACTTGGGAGATAATATGCACAAGAAAACTCTCTCTGACATGATTACCCGGATATCCTGAAAAGAAGAAAATACTGTATGGATTAACTTAAGCATTATATGGGGTTTCCTCATATTGTGTATTAAGTAGTTGTTGAGTGGACCAGGTTCTCCTCTAGCAGATACTGCTGTCAGCCATGGGTGTCGGGCACCAGCATCTTACATTAGGCTTAGCCGGGAGGTGTGTGTGTACCGGTAGATACCGAGGGATGCTATCAACTGTAGCCTAGTATTAGGAACCAGAAACATCTTGGTCAGATCCTCCCTGATATAGGTGGTTAGAAGCTGTATTTTGCAGTGTTTTATGGACATACGTTCCAGGGACATTGCCAGTTCAACTTGATATCTAAATTGCTTGTTACAGCATTTGTGCTGGCAGATCTTTGGAAGATGCAGGATCCTCCAGATGTCTGTGAGAGTTATCTAATCAAAGGTGTGATTGAACTGTAGGATAAAATTTGATCTTCGTTGTCATAAACTCTGAAACCAAGAGAACATTATTAGTGTGTCAGTGAGCTAATGCTCCGCTTTTAGCTGGATCAGGATCTCCCACTGGGAACTACTGTGGGAAGCTAATGTGTCATGCAAGGCATGGTCATTCCTGTTTAATTTAAGAAAACAGACAAAGAGCCTTCACTGCAGCTAAACTGATGCTTAATGTTCTTGTGAATCACGTGGAGTGATACAGTCTTTAGTGAATAAAAATTGTATGTGGTAAATACTCATGCCAAGATAGTCAGATGAATTATCCGTGAAGTGAAAGGTACACGTTCTGAAATCTTATCCAGGTATTTTAGCAATTTAAAAGATGTCATTTTATATGCTGAGTATTTCTTAAATGTTCCATTAAATTGAGAACTCTCTATATAAATGCTAATTTAATTAAAATGTCTTTGTATTTTAAATATAAATGAAAACAACAGACTAGAAGCCTTGCTAAAAGTTTGTATGGATTTCTACTTAACTCATGCATAATTTTTCTTATCTTCTGTAGCTTTGTCTTTCTTTTTCTTTTATTTAAATGAGCAATAAGCAAGAACATTTCCTGTCTTTTTTCTTTTAAGGTTTCTTGTAACAGAATATTTTTGACAGGCCACTTTTGCTTTTAGAATTAAAATTTTCCCTGCAAATGTTTAGCAAGAATAACAAAATGCTAGTTTTTAACTTGGTAGGCATGATGGTGATACTAGTTGGCATTTAGCTGTCCCATATACTAGTTCATGCATGTGAAACAAAATTATTATACTTACAGGTTTTGGTCATTTCCCAGCTCCAAGCAGAGGCAATTACTTTAAACTGAAAACAGTTATGATTTTTTTTTTTATTTTACCAGAAACTGTTTATCAAGAAAAGAACATAATGCTTAAAGAACATAATCCCCTCCTATGTGCATGTGCTTTTCTAAAAATACATATATAAGCACCAAATCAGTCTTTTTCAGGTGTCGTAAATATGCTGGGTAGGGAACCCTAAAGCAAAGCAGGGACTGCAGGACAGACTGAAATTCTTGATTCATGGGGTTGTCTGCACATACCAGATATGCTACTTTCTTCACCAGTAGTATCAGTTCCTTGCGTGTTTGTATGAGAAACCTTCAGCTGTCTTCAGCTTCATTTTTGGCATTTGGTGTACTGAATTCCAAATTATGACCCTTTTAAGTGGGATAGTCTTCAACCATACACATATAGGCACGTATACACATATGTATATATTTTTATTTTAATAAGACATTACAAGCTTTAAGACAATGCTGCTGCTATACATTCTACCTGTTGAGAGTTAAAATACAACAACAACAAAAAAGACTGATGTAGCTATTTCAGTGAAATGTTTAGTGAACCAGGTTCTAATCTCATGTATCCTAAACAATTAGACTGTATTTACCTACAATTAGAAGCTGTCTTCCTAGCCCAAAGGCTACCCTTGTACTCACAGGTGTGATTTTAACTGAATATAGGTCCTCTGCAATTGCCTGAGTGTGTTTGCGTAGAATATTTGAGCACTGTGACTGGTGTTAAGCACAGGACTGGGAGCAGAGATCGGTTGCGGTCTAACCCTGCTCCGACACGCTCCCTACGGCACCTCTGGGAAGTTGGTTACATTAGCAGTCAACCTCAGGCTCCCCGTCTGTAAATTAAGAATTCCTGTCCACCTCCTGTAGGGCTGGTAACAGTATTGGGTAAGCTATTTTGTGAAATTCATGGGTAAGGAAGAATATTCTGTAGTTATTAGTTAAGAAGGGATTTACATGTATTGCTCTGAGGGCAGGCACTTGCAACTTTCAGTCATTCACTGCTGTTAAAATATTCCTAAGCCAAAGGGTCAGTGAGAGCATCGAGCAATTTTTTCTTCAGAGATTGTAATGTCTTGTTCAGCTGTATGGCAAGAAACTCTCATTTCCAATTGTAAAAAGCATTTTTTTCTAACAACAGGAGGCTGCAGAATGTAGCTAGAATGTGAGTCTGGTTAATTATGTTTGATATCCCCATCTTTTAGTAATCTATGGGAATGATGCTGTAGCTGCCCTGTTCATGAAGTTCCCATTGATACAGAGACCTGTTGGAGACAGTGAGCAGAATTTAGATCCAGATCTCCTATGGGTGAACTGACTAGAGGTAAACCTGTAATTACTGCAAGAGTACATAGCAATCATGGCAAATAATTGATTGGTTTCAGAATGGAGAGAAAGAATTATTATTGTTTAGGCACTAGTAGATGTGCTACTGTTGCCTTGTATACTGCAGTCAGAAGGACCTCTTCATCTCTGTTTCTCTAGTTCAGGAGACTGTGAAGTATCTGTATGACCTAAAGTTTTTTTTTTTTTTTTTTTAACCTCTTTCTGCTTCTGTTAACAATCAACTTCTGTTGTCATGGGTATTTAATGCGATTCCATAGGCACTGTCTGTATAAAAGAGAAGTAGTCCTGGTATTAATTTAACAGAAGAAACATTAAACTGTTGTCTATGTACATTTTTTAAGGCTACTTTCCATGCCAGGGTCAGAAAAAGTGATTTGTCCACAGCAGATAAGGACAGAAGATAGCGTTTTCAGTTTCCGTAATCAAGACAAATACAACTGACTGTTGCCATGCACCATATATTTTCCACTTTATAGTAATGGATGCAGAGCTGCCACCTGCTCTGTCAGGACTTCCAGCTAATTGGAATAAGTTATGTGTGTTCCAGTTACTCTTATGATCTATAAAAGGCTGCTTTGTCCTGAACTAGATAATAATTTTTGATGGATTTCCTTATGGTAGCAGATACTGCTGTACTTGGGTGAGAACCATTGTTTTTCACAAGCACAGGTGTTTTCTGCACAGACAAACTTTGGAGAAGCCTTTGCTTTGGAGCAAGAATCTACTGAGTTTGTGCTAAGGCTGCTGTTTGGTGTAGGTGATATGACCCAGATCCAAGTGTAGTAAGACCTGAATGAGACATGAATAGAAGTGAGTAAAACTGTATCATCCACTCATGGCTTTTGGCTGAAAGACTGCTATGTGCACTGCTGTTGCAACCTAGGATCAGTAATAGTTCTATCAAAAGCAGTTACATCCTCCTGTCCCTGGGCAAAGGGTTCTGGCCGTCCACAGTCCTTGTTCATATGAATCAGAAGTGAGATCATTACAAGAACAAAGCAGTAGCCTTCAGTGTGTGAGGTGCACTCTGTGCGGCATGTTCCACTTGACCTGCTGAAAGTGTGGCGGGTCCACTGCTTTTTCAGCTTCACACAAGCCAGCTGGAATTTGTCCCCAGGGTCCTAGAAAAAGCATGACCCTGTCCCTGTTTTCTCTGAATTCCTTTTCTTTTTCTTCTTCTTTCTATGGTTGTCATCTCTTCTCATAATATAACCACTAAGATCAGAAATGTTGTGCTTTTTAGTAAAGTTGCTTTTTTGTAATAGAGCATGGATTGGTAGCCTGATGGTTGCAATCTAGGTCCAGCTTCATTTAACAAGAGTTGGATCTATATGACTGCTAGTGCACAGTGGGTACAACTTTTTAAGTATATTTCCCCATATTAAGTGATGCATTATTTTTAAAGGCATCAGAATCCTGGATTTTAGTCAGTCTCTGATACTCAGGTTGCAGATCTGGCATGGCAGAATAAGAAAGGGGGTTCAGCATATGTGATCCGTTGTTGCTTCTGTACTCAGTCTGGAGAGAATGTATTGGAAATCTGGCAGAAAGCTTGACCTCTTGCCTTTATATGGTGGAAGTGCTTGCTCTTCTCTCCAAGGTCTCTCATTCGGTACCGAACACGAGCCAATGAGTGGCCCATTGTACCTGCTGCCACCGCAGGTCATTTAACCTGCATCTTCTTTCCGTGAAAACTAATGGGAACAGTTTATTTCTTTCTCTCCCTTTCCTCACCAACTCTTCCAACCTGCATTTTTTAGGTGAGATGGTAGGTGAGAGCAGAAATATCCTCAAGCTCAAGGCCAATTATCATTTTAAAAACAGGCTGGCTATTTTAAAGAAGAAAAATGAATAGTATTATATGATCATGCAATTCTGTGATGCAAAAATATGAGAAAATGGGAATGCATATTTTATAACAAAAAAATTAATACCATTTAGCACTTGTCATGATAGCAATCAGAAAAAAATGTAACATTACACTGGATATAAAATGGTGAAATTTTTTGTCTTATGAATCTCATCCGTACCCTTCCATATCCCATCTCAACCTCATGACAGTTAATACCGTATAGTGTTACTCATGGCTAAATAGTGAGGGGAACCTTCAGAAAGCAATCTTCAGTCTTAGAGGTTGCTTGTGTCATCTAGAAAACTTCCATGACAAATGCTAGCAAACATATTTGATGCTTGTTTTGGGTATTTTCATCAGTTCATTGGAGAACAGTTTATTTGTAAAATTCATATTTTTGCAAAACATGCAGTTTCTCTTGAGATCTCTGTGATATTAGGACTCTGTTGTGCTTACTTAATAATATTTGCAGGAGCATATGAAATATGCAGAATGTCCAAAATGAACAAGCTTATATATTATGTGAACATATATTACTTTATAAAACATAGGAAAATTAATACGCATGCTTTTAAACACCTGTGAATTTAGTGAATGCATGGAAGGACATGAATAGGTTTGTGGAACAGTCTTGTTGGTTCAAAGATATACCACATAAATAAATACACAGTATATATGTTCTTTTCTCTTTTCCAACATAAATAGTTTCTGGTGACTTGCTGTGGAACCTTAAATTCGATTGAATATTGCTTAGTGTTTTACTAGGTACTTCTTGTTTGCAAACCTGATAGAAAAATTCTCTTAAGGAACTAGAAAATTAAGTGCCTAAATCATATAAGCAAAATTGCTGTAGTTAATTAATTGCTAGTCCAAACGGCCTTTGCTTTTTGGTACAGCAGGTTTTGTCACATATAACTGTCAGTAGAAATGCGATTGAGCCTGTAATTGACAAAGCAGTATCTTGACTATTCCATTAATCATTTTCCTTTGAGTGCATATTAATCAAAACCTTTGTTATTTTTAAGAAGAGTGAAGGATCTAAAAACCACCCTTTGTCTTCGATCATCTCTTAAACTTGTAATTAAAGGTATCTAAAACTAATAGTAGTTTTTCCTCTAAAAGTAATTTGCCAAAATGGAGGAATCTACAGAGATTGATTAATCAGGGGTGTCACAGAGAGCAGAGACTTGGAAGACTGAGAGATTCAAAGCCTCATTTTATGCTGAAACCCCACGTACAGCAATCCAGAATTAGATCTGGATCTGGAAGGGTCTCCATCCAGCTTTCTGTTTCAAAAGGGTTTTTTTGAGACCTTTTTTCTCCATGGAGGAGACAGGAAATAAAGATTAACAACGAAATATAAAATTCTTAGATTCTTTCTTCTCTTTCTCCACCTTTCCATCTGCAACTCTAGAAAAAATCACTGTGGTGAGATAAGTCACTAAAGATTCTTCACCTTGTTACTTGAATTAGAAAAACTTTGAGGCAAAAACAGGTTATTGTAATTAGGTGGATGAATAACTATCTCATCAACTATATTCTTTTCCACTTATGTTCCAGACTACTGTGTTTCGTTCCTTTTCTCCTTTCTTCAACACTTTTTGGTCCTCGCTTTCAAGTGATTGTCTTTTTCAGCACCATTTTGCTGACAGTTGCCCTAGAAATAGCTCTGGCCCAAGAAATTATTACTGTCTGAGGAAAGGTAGTCTTTTTCTACACAAGACCCTAAGGCTTATTACTATCAAAAGATTCATTCATTTAATTCAGATTCCATGATTCATAATTCTAATGAGATCTGGGTTATTCATGAAGTAGTTATTCATAGATTATTCTGTTCTTATTAACGTGTGGAAACACTGGACTATGATACTTGCTTTTGAAGAATGCTTGCAGAAATCAGTTCCTCTGAAGACATGTATTTCACATGCAACTGTTTACCTCCCTTGTTTACTTTATTAATGCATGCTGTGAAGACGAGCAATGTAAGTAGTGTAAAAATCCAACTATGGTAATGTATGTTTAAGGAGCACTCAGTAATCCTGAGTAACATTTTGTCTTGCTCATTTTTGTCACCTGTAATTTTATACAAGAAAGGGACCTATCACTCCATATATATTGAGAGAACATCAAAGTTATGATGATTCATATATTGCAACTCTACCGTAATAGAGAGGGAACCATACATAGGCTGAAGTAATATGGTATGAAATAAAGTGGTGCAGGACAAGAACCGACAGTTGCATTACATTATTCAGTGGAATAGAATCTAAAACTGCTGCAGGGGAATGAATACATGATACATAATATGGACCAATATATCATGTAGATCATTTAATATATTGAAAAACTGATGTATAATGCACTATTGAAATGGGATATATAATGTATTCAGTAGAGAGAAATTTCATTCCATCCTCCTGTCTTAGGCAGGAACATAATGGAATATGTTGTTGTGCTGAGGAGTAGCTGACCTGGCCTCCGTATACAAAAAGGAGAAGAATCCATAAATAAGCTGTTTCATAAAAAAGACTACATGACTAAGAAACTTGGTTTTCCTAAGTAGTAGCTTCAGGGTCAAATCAGTCTTGGACACAATCAAAGAATATACAGTTTTTCTCTGAATTATGTAATTTTGACAAACACAGAGCTCCAAAAACCAGCATCATTACATTTAAGAAAGATTTAAGCTATCTGTAAGGAGAGTTTGCATTATGTGGAATGAATGTTCAGTCAACAGAAAAGTTTTAAGGTTTCAGTGTTTACTGTAGACTTTTTTTCTTTCCTGGCGATGGGTCACATAGTTTCAGACAGATGTCTGCCCACATCTAAGATCCGATTAGTTTTTTAAACTGTTAAGTAGTATCACTTCATGCCTCCCCATTGGTTTATAATAACTGGAACTAAATCTAATTAAGAACCTACCTTTCTTTGCAAGAGAATCCAGAAGTAAGATAGATCTGATGGAGTCACTTACAAATCAACTTACAGCAAATATAATGTCTTGCTTGCTGAAACTGGAAAAAGTCTCTCCAAGGATTATTAAATGCCTTTTACAGGTGTGAAAAAAGATCTCATGTTGTTAACAAATACATCCATAAAGAGTTTTCACACGTTTACAAAACCTGTTGCTGAACTGGGGAGAAGTCTTGTTTCTTAATGTAGGTGTCTAAATGCTTCAGGAGATGCATCTCCCCTGAGGCACTCAATTTAAATGCCAGCCTATTTAATGTATTCTGTAAGAAAAGTGGTGCAGCTTATAAAAAGAACATTAAAGCATATTTATACCCTGCAAATTGGCTAGGGATTGTACTATCAGTAAGTATAGTTTTTTAGCTATTATTTTTCACTCATTAGTTGTGTGGATGCATTCAGCTGTAGAAAAGTTTAATTTGTGGCATGTATTTTGGGTGTCTTATGGAGGCAGAAGGCTGGTTCACCAGCTGGATATAACTCTCAGTGGAAGTTCTTTAAATTCTTTAAAAAACACTGATTGGTTTTGACACAAGCTAAGAGAGATGGCCTTTCTGATCCAACAATGCATGTTTTCTTGTGTGGGGATAGATAAAACAGGGCAAGAATTTTAGGAATAACATTTTGGTATACCACAGCACAAGTTCAAAAGAGGAACTACTTAAACTGTGTACACAGAATATTTTGCAGTTGTTAGCTAGTGCTGAATTATACAAGATGATACTTGTTCTACATAAATAATTTTATGCTCTGGGGTGCTTGCCTAATCCAAAGCCCATTAAAGTCAAAATAATACTGTTTGGATCAAGGCCCTAAAGGAAAATTCTGTGGCATTATTGTATGGCCTGCAGAAAACTCAATACAATAGCTGTTAAAACTAGAATGTTTACTGTTTTCTTTTCTTCTGTTTTCATCCCCCAACTTTTGTATTTATCTTTCCAGCAAACATTTTTTAATCTCATCCCTACTGCATTCTCGTTTGCTACTGGTCAGTCTTTACTTTTTTCTCTCTCTCCCTGTGCTTCATTTTGCTTCTGCTTTACTCCGCCTCTTGTTCCAATCTCTTTTCTTTTAGGAAGACCCTTTTGCCTTTCTTCTCCTTTTGACGGTGTGACCCCTCCCTCTTAACTCTGTTTCTCCAGCTGCGTCCCCAGGAGATCATTAGGGAGCAGTGTTGGCATATGTTTCCATAATCCACCTGAGAACCAAACAAATGCTCGGGCTCAGTGGCTGAATTTCAAAATGATACTTCACGCTCCCTATTTCATCTGCTGGTTTCTTGGTTCATTGCATTGACCTACTCAGGCATAGGGGAACGTTTTCAAAAGTGCTGAAGAGAGTCCAAAGAGTCGGAGGATATGTCTGCATGGGACACACAAGTGAGGCGTGCCCTCTTTCTGAACTGGGGGAAAGCTTTAACAGTGTGACTCAGTAGTCTCAGCTGGTGCTAGCCACGGCTGCTGGATGCCACAAGGCATGTGAATTGTCATCTGTTAGTAAAAGACTGTGTAGATACACTCTACATCTAATGGACCTTAGCTTTCTAAGTGCCTAAATTATTTCTGAAAGTGCATTGTTGATGCCCTTTAGAATTTTATCCGAAAGTGTAAGCAGCTTTTCTTCCAAAGGAAATAAGCATGTGCAGCTCTTAAGGATTATTAGCCGTGGAGTTAGGCAATATTAATTAGGCATCCAGTTTCTAATGTAGAGCCGCATGTTAATGAGATGGTAGGTGTGAGTTTGTATGAGCTGATTAGGGCGGGAGGCAGGTGGGCAGGAGACAGTTTGTTGCGTAGTGACTGCTCGGAAAGTTACCAGAGTCGTCAGAAAATTGTGTTAGCTTCACTTACGTAAAAGAGAAAATTCCGTCAGTATATTAGAAAGCTATTTTAAATAGGGAATTTGAGGTGAATTTCTTTCTCCCTTCAGGGGGAACATGTATTGATTTTAAAGGATTATGCTGTAATGAAGACCTTTCATTTTTAACTGAAATTGTTCAAAATGAATGATTTCCAGCAGAGTGGGGGCAAGAACAGGATGCCTGGCAAGCTGGAACTGCTAGTCCAGCTTAGTGAGTGGCCTGGGAACACCTATATTCTTTCCAAATACAAGGATTAGGGGTCTCAATACAAATCTGCTGGCCCTATTCTTTCACCACCAAGTGAGATGAGCTGGTAGTGAGGAGGCTCCTTCTTTCCCAGCAGTTCTGCATGTGCTGCAGAAATAAGGCTCCAGTAGGGTAGCACAGTCCTTGGATACACTGTTGATCTGAAGAGTTCAGCAAAGTATTCACCACAGCTTTGCAGCCATCCCACTCACTTTAATCTCGCCTGAAAACCATATTAGACCAACATATTTGAACAGATATTCACACTCATGGCGAAGGAAGAAGACATGGGTGAATCCTTCGTAGAAGAATCGTACACAGTTGAACGTGGATAAAAATCCAGCCTGAAATCTTGCAGTGTTTGGAAGAATGCTAACCTATCTACTTTACAATACTCTTGAACATCTCAGCAAAATCCTTATTCTCTAAGTTATCTGCCGTTACTCATGACCTGTTGTATCCTATTCTGTTCTGGTAGGCCCCCTGGCCCCTCAAGAGGGTTTGCCTGGAAAGAAGGATGCACATGGAAGTCTGCCATAAATAGGGAGGGAGTACGTTGTATAATTTTTGTATTAATTTTATTTGGTTTTTTTTCAGTAACAGCAAAAGCCTCTAACTTTGCTAGTTTGGTATGTTGGCTTTTTCTAGAAGACAGAATAGTTCATTCCTCTACACCGTAGGGAGAAAAACCCAGATTTTGGGGGTGGCTTTTTTGGTAAACCATTATGGCATTAGTAAAACTGAGTGAGTGTAAAGTCGCTGTATGTACTGAAATCCATTACACAGAGTTTGCTAATGAAAAATATGATACAGTAATTTTACATGAAGTCATTATTTGATAAAAATAGAGTACTCATATGCCTTTGCATTTTGAACAGGTGTTGTTCTAAAATGTGTAGGCCATCTCCATATAAATTAATTTTCCTGAATGTACAATAGTCTGATTTTCTAAATGACATGTTTTTATTATTTCTGGCACTTTTCTTTTTTTGGCAAGTTTGTTTATTATTTTTTCTCATGCTAGTTAACAAGGTTAATATTTAAAATAAACAACTCTATTAGTTTCTCATCTGTAGTGGATCTGTAATTAAATATAATCAAACCATTAACTATCTTGACTAAACTGCATGCAAAGCGGGAATGAAAGACAACCATACTTTTTTTGTAGAAACAATGGCTATTAGTAGCACTGAATGGTAGTTAACACTAAATCTGAAGAACATTCCCTGGTCAATCTAAAATGTATTAGTTTTATGTTTCATATATTGGCAATTAGCATGCCTGAAATGTGTAACTTTGAATATTTTAACAGTAAGATTTAGGGGATTTACTCTCTGAGATGGTAAATATGCATAAATGTAGGCATTTGAGGTTAAAATTGTGGTACTGCCTTCAAAAGTGGGAAAAGTACTGTTTTGCATAAGGAAGTCATACATGCTATGAAAATGTCTAAAATAGTATTTTAGAATATCTTTCTAGCTATTCTAGCAAATTCTGTTTTTTATGATGAGCTGCATATTTGAACAATACGATAACTATAAATACACTCGTTTGTGTATACTCTTTTGTAAAATCAAGAGAAAAAGAATTCAGTATAATTCACTGGTAGTCCTATTTTGAAATTAACTGTGTTTTTCAGGGATTTTTATAATAGAAATATGTAGCCCTACCATATCCATGTATTTTGTAAGTGCTGTGCAGCAACATCACTGCATTTAAAAAAAAAAAAAAAAAGTAGTTTTCATTCAGAACTGTTCTATGTGGAGTATGGCATCTCTAAGAGAAGGATAACAGGAATTGCTCTCTTTTCCTTTGATTCTCAGAAATCCTGGGTAGAAAACCCTTACAGCCTAGGGTTTTGTTCTACCAAATAAATACAGAAAGATTGCATTTATTTGTTTATGATTTATGAATTATCTAGTTTGAGTGCGACCTTCCTTTTGACTTGAGAAAAAGATAATATAAAATACTGTGACGGCTTGAGTCAGCTCAAAGCGTTACAGCTCAAGGAATTATACAAGTCAAGGCATTTGCAATCTTGTTTATGCAAAACACATTTATTTACAGAAAAAAGGAAAAGTAATTTGAAAGCTGAAACACTCCTAAGTTTTCAACAAAGTATCAGACAGACATCAACCAAAATAAGTAAAAAATCAGTCCACTACACGCATGCTTTCTTGCATGCATCAGTTTGAAATGAGCAGTCATTCGTGGAGCCTGTGGGTATATATAGAAAAAGAAAGGAGGACAACAGACCTGAATCTGTTCTTTCATCTCTTTTAATTAAGCTACTTTAAAACAAAAAAGAGAGAAAATATTGCCAAAAGTCAGTGGAGCATGCATGGATTTTCTTATTCTCTCTAGGTAGCTTCTTGATCTTGCTCAGCAGCTCTGTAAAATTAAAAGTTTGCTACAGTTTTCTGTTCACTGAGGTGATAATGTGAAGGTGATAGTGGTTGTGTTTTCTTTTTTTTTCCTAGTGATTAATGTCCAGGAGAAAAAGTTGATGAGCTGTGGGAAAGTTAAATGCCGTTAGCCAGGGCTGGTCATTCATCCCTGGGGAAAATTTTGGCGTGGGCCATTGTTTCTTTTCCTTAGTCTAGCTAGGAAACATTCGAATTTCTGTGCCTCGTTTTAAATGCCTTCTGTGCCGGCGAGGGCTCCGTGTTATTGCGTACACCTGGTGTATTTACCTTGCGCACTCTGTATTTGCTTTCTGTGTTCTCTGTTTGAGTTACAAGAGGGATGATCTGTGTTTACAGGATAATTTACAAATGTGTTTTTGGTTTTGTTGTCTAACTCAGGGCATTTGTGTGTTTTTCCTCTGCTGCTGAGTTAGGCAGTGGGATGGGTAGCTATCGTTTCCTAATGTAGTCGGCATAATTTGATATATGGATTTAATTACCTGCACCCAGGAGCTGTTATGATGGATTCCTTAAAACAATGGGGTAAACGTTATACAGAACTGGGGCTTAAAAAACAAAACAAGAGCTGGAATGGGGTTTTCTTCTGAAATGAGGGACTTCCCGGAGCTGTGTCTCGTTGGCTTCCCCCTCTGCCTCCCGCTGGGAAGAAGCCTGGCAGCGGGGCTGCAGCCTGCGTGACCTCCCGCCGCAGGGCCCCCGCGCGGGCGCTCGGCCGGTGGCGGAGGTCTCCTCGGGCCCGGTCTGCAGTCGGCGCAGGTGCCTCGGCACGCGCGTCTCGCGGGTCTGTCGTCCAGGCGGCTCCATTAGCACGCAGGGCTGGTTTTGCTCCTCACGGGAGTAAGTCCAGCCACCGGCAGCTTCCACGCCGGCAGCTTTCTGCAGTAGAGGGCTTTTCCACGGTGTGAAGGTGACAGTCTGAGGATGTGCTAATGTTTGGTGCTGATTCCCTGGGCGGTTTGAGGAGACAAACTCTGTCCTCGTTTACCTTGTCCTTGTTAACGGGTGAATTGCAAATCGTAGAAATATCCCTCCAGTGGCTCCATAAAAGACTGGAGATAATCTAAGGGCGCTGATTTACTATTCCCCCTTCCCAGGCCAGAGAAGAGTTACCATAAAGAGAGACCTTATATATACTCAGATCTAGGAGAAAAATGGAGTTATAAATTTGTGGATTTTAATGCACATAGCAATAACTTTAAAAAGCTGACTGTGAAACTATAACACATATTAAAAGCTTTACATCACAGCAGCAAAACTGCCTATCAAGAGACTGTAGTCCCTGCAGTTTGCTTTTAAGTGAGAGAAGCATTGGTGGTTCTCCTCTGAATTTAATTGGTCTGGCTTGTAACTCGTGGACCTTCCAGTCACACCTTCTTTTTTGGGGGGGATCTTTAACACTCTGTCTTTGAGTCTGATTCTGTGAGGTGCTGGATATCTTTTGGGAAGAGTCAAATTCTTTTAACTCTCAGAGACTTTGCTGGATGTTGGATACGCTCAGCACAGCGCGGGAGGGCCTCCCTCCAAGTTGCCTTTGGTTCTGCAGAATGGCTAAGGGGCAGCAATGGTGAGGGTGTTACGCCAATCTAAAGAGCCACCTAACTATGGAAGCGGGGTTTTATAAACCAGGGGACTAGACACACTAGTTTTCCACACTTGTGGGAAAACCCATACTTTACATTATAATCCCTGCAATCTTTTCTAACGTTTTTCCAACAACTCTCTCCGTGGCCAGCTGATAATACTGTTTCTTCCTATTACACCCATGCAGTACGCAGCTAAAAAATGTCACACAAAGTAAACGGCTTTACTCTGTAACTTGCTTAGTGCATCTCTTTCACTTTTCCCAGGGGTTATTTTTACCCTTCTAAACATACAATTGTTAGATGGTGTTTTGGCTTTGCAGAGCATCATATTTTCTTTAGGAATCCTTTTTTTTTTTTTTTTTTTTAACTTGTGCACTAAAGATACTATGCCACTAATTGGACCAGTAATTTCTTGTTGTATCATGCTGAGTAGTGTATTTGTTACCTGGTGCTCAGTGGCTTCTTTGGTTGTTTATTGCACTTTGGCCAAACTTAGCAATTGAGGGTAACATGAATGTTTAATTAAGAAAAAAAAGTAGAAAAAGGAATATTCATTTTCAAATAGTCTATAGAGTAAACTTAAATTTCCCATTACTTCATCTAAGTGCCAGTACTTTATGTGCATGCAGAAAATTTCATCTTGCTCTTTGTAAATTTGAAACTGTCAAGGGAAAAGCTGTTCCTTTATCAGAACAAATATGGGAAACATTCTGTCCTTGTTAGAAATTTTCTTGCTCAATTGTCTTGCAAAGCTGCTTTCTATTTTTTCATTTAAAATTAATTACTAATGGTATCTCAGCATGGTAAGTGCTAACAATAACTGGTTGATTCAGGAAACACCATTACAATCTGGGGTTCATAATTCTGACTGTAATCCTTTTCCTTTTTAAAAATTAATGAATTTACTAGAGATTAGCTGATTATGAAATGTACTGATGTATTTCCTTCCTCTCTGCTGATTTTAAGTGACTTGATTCTACTAGAAATCAGTATTAGTGGGGTCCCTGTATATCTTTACCTGTAATTTCTGTCTCCGATTTTCATGTATATGTATATATTGGAAGAAATGTGTTATTTTTCTGACATAGAATTGTCTGCAATGTCAGCTTTTTATATGGCAGTAGTATCTTTGTTGTGTTTGTCTGTATCCTGGAGAAATCACTGTTTTGATCTTTTCTAGCTTCTCCTCCTTCTCACTTTCAGTATCTGAAAAGGTTAGCTCTTATTCTGAGTATTCTCCCCAGATGATACTATGGGTTCTTAATCCTGATCTGAAGACTCTTTATGTTTTTTTTTTTTTTAATAAAAAAGTGCTTATCTGTTTACTAGCATGAAAGCACTGAAAAAGTAGGAGAGACAAAAGGAAAGGAAGGAACTGATTTACATTAAAATGGTATAACAATTGTTGGAATGGCTAATTAGACCAAACCACCCCCACCAAATATATTTGGTGTCAGTGTAACATTTTGCTCACATCAAGATAAAGTGTCATAGTTTGGCTTTTTGCCCAAGTATTTCCAGCCCCTACAACTCAACAAAACTGTCACTCTTTTCTGACTGATGCTACTCATTAAATTGACTTAAATTTATGAACTGTACTGCCGCAGTTCTGCAAATTCCCTTGTATTTATTGTGAATTTGCAGTTTGTTTAAAAAAAAACATTTCCAGCACAACTCACTGTTGAATTCTGATGCCATAATTTTTTGCATGGAATTTGGACTTAATATTGCATTCCTTTGATAGATAGAGAACTGGAGCACAAAGAAACTTAATGATTTCCCAAAATCCTAGATTGAAACCAAACTTGGAAATTCAACCTGTGCCAAATTGAAATAGAATTCTCCCCAAGTGCCCTTAATCATTAAAAAAATTCTTCCTTTTCCTTGCATAACACTTAGCAAGTGAGTAAGAACTTCTGTGCAAACCAAGTAACATATTTGGCTGCATGCTGTTATGCCCCACATGTGGTACAGAAACAGTAAATACTCTTTTTTCCTAACTTGAACAAATAGCTAAACTTTGAGAGGTAGGTACCACACATTTAGGCAGGTCAGAGGGAAAAATAGCCTAATAGAACCATCATGATATGCATACCTGTTTTCACAAACTTTACCTAGGCTACGTGCCTTATAGGAGATCTTTTTGATACAATTTTTATCCACTGTTCTACCTGTTAAGGCAAGTCTGCCATAGAGTATGTGAGGTCAGCAAGACCATCTGAAAGAGAGAATGAGATTATAGATAAACTTCTCAAGTAACTTTCCTATTTATTATAGTAGTGTAGTCTCAAGATTTTGATTTCTTCAGATCTACCAAGCCAGGAGTAAATGCTCTAAATTATTGGAGAGGGTGGTACTCTAACTCCTCTGTATTTACATAAGATATCCCTAGAGTTTACCTCAAATCCTTTGGGAGATAATGACAGTGATTCACTCAATGAGCAAAGACTGCATGTTACCCATGTAACTCATAAGCACCGTGTGATTTTGTTGCAAGTGTAAATTGTGTTGACCTGTGGTGACAATGAGGAAAGTGCCTGGATGCCACTGTAGGAAAAGCTAGAGGAAACCAAGTAGCCAGCTGGCATGTAATCCAGGGACTGGCTAAGCAGGGAACGGCACCAGGGAATCCCGAAAGTCACAGGGTCTACTACTGTCCGAGTCAGACCCTGAGAGCAAATCATCCTCCTAGCAAAAGTGAACAATGTTATGGAGATAAGGTAAGGCAAAGAAAACAAAATGCTGGAGTGAGTTTACTGTAAGTCATCTACCCACCTGACTGTCAGGGTTTTTTTCCAAGATAATAATTTCCAACCTCCCTTCGCTTCTCTACTGGATCACTCCTGAAATGCTGCATACAAGGAATGATTCACAAATTATGTTTCTCCCCCTAACAAGGAAATCAAGCGCAGACTTCAATAGCAGTTCATAACTAGAAAGACTAGAAAGGCCTTAGCTCTCTCTCTTCTTTATTGCCTTCCCTCAAGTATTGCTCTTGTCCCTGTTCTCCTAGCTTGTTAGGTACTGCAATATCTGAGGGTTGCATGCGGTGCTCATGTTCTGCACAGAGAAGCTTTGTTAGGAGTTGTTTAAATAGGAATCCTCACTTACCTTGGAATAATCTTTTGTATGAAAACCAAGTGGCAGATCATTAAAAGCATAAAGAAATCTATGCTATCTGATAAATACAATATTCTAAAATCCCATGCAAAGACACGTATGTTAAGTGAAAGGACTGTAATTTCCACTCTTGCCCTCCATGTTGAATTTAATCTTACAGGAAAAGATGATGCTAGATAGTATCTAGGCAATGTGTGCAATTTTGTGTTCCACAGTGTCATAATGAAAAAAAAACTTTACTGATTTAGATCTAATTTGAAAATATTGCAGCAACCTTATCTCAGGGCTTCTTCATGCTTATGTTAAAAATGTAAACAGTACTTTCAGAGGAGCAATATAAAAAACTTAAAAGAATTGTAATTTTTAATCTTGTTTCTCTCTTTACTGGTAAAAGTATAAGTATCTGGGCATCTCTGTCGGACATAATGTTTTTCAGTCTTTAGAGTACCTTTGCTGATAGGAGCATGGTAGAAGAATATAATGTAGAAGAATATAATACAGTAACTGCTGTCATTTCCACACTGTTCTATACAGTTTTTGATACCATATTGTATAGAAAGGTATAATAAGACTTTTTTGTTTTGTCAGTATACCAGCTGGGAGATTTCAGTACATCCTGTTAAAATTGTTTTTAAGAAGTGAATTTGCTATGTGCCTTAATAACAAACACCCATCTCAAACTTAAATAAGCGTATAAGTTTCAAGGTCACCACTCCCTAGCAGTTGTCTTTGATTGCCTACATTGTAGTTGTGATAAATTGTCATAATATACTACTGATCTTTCTCTGTCTCTACGTTAAGATTTAAAAACAGAGATGAAGGCAGCATAGGCATTTTTTAATGACTTAAGAAGATATTCTAGCCCCTTGCTCTATGGTAAACACAGATAAGTAAACAAATGTGTTAGATCTTCAAATGGTGTAGCACAGTGCAGCTGCAGTGCTATACACTCTAAGAATCTGACCTTATTGTTAAAAAAAGGTTGAATTTGAATTAAAAGACTCTCTGCATAGTTGGAATTTTTGGGTTTCAAATCCTGGGTTAAATTTTATCTTCATTCATACAGATGCAGCTTCTAGTTAGTACAGGTCCCTTATGGGTACAAAAGGCAAATGTGCATTTCCCTCAGGTGTATAAACTGAGGTAAGAGCTGTCCTTTATTTTTATTTTTGTATAGCATCTAGCAAAAGGAAGTTGTTTTAGATGCCATCAGAATAGAATTGTTAATAATAATTTAAAATAAAAATGCAGAATAAAATCAGTCCTTTTCCCAGTTTTTCTAACTACCTTCTTAAACTGTCTGGTTCAGTTACATATGGCTCACTGCTGGTTTTCCAATCAGTATGGAGCTGCAAACCACATGATTATGCAAAGTTTAAGAACTTTTGTGTACTGCATCAATTGCTGACACCATGTATTCAAAGAAAAGGAAAATACTGCAACTCTTGGCAATGACTTAGTTGTTCCAGGGCAATGTGCATTTCCGGAGAAATCAAAGAAATACTATGTGAAAATTTAAATGATTCTTCCAAACGGGATCATGCCACCCACTGTTACTTTCCCATACTTTGTTTTTCATTCTTTCTAGCATACAGTTCTGTAACGTTTGTTTTATCATACAGTTCTTTGTCATTTATATCCCCTTGGTCTGGGGAACCATAGACAGCTTTTATGTCTGCAAGGTTGGTACGATATCTAGACTAGCACATTCAGAAAGATGCCAAACAAACTGTATCTTGATTACAATGACATCTGAGAAGAACCACAGATTTCAGTGGTGTTTGATTTCTATATTCTTTTGGAAGAAAATAATGCTGCAACCCATAACACTTTTAGAAGACAATAAACAGTATCTCTGCAATCTAAAATTGCATCACCAGTTGGTGGTTAGTATTGTTCCTTTAGCTAATGCTTTGCGATGGTTTCTCATCACACCTGCTTTACTAGAAAATAAGCTGAGCGGGCATCTAGCTTTTTCCTCCATCTCCCTATTTCTGAAAGTTGACCTTTTAGATAACCCAATATGTAGTATTTTTTCTATACATCTTCCACAGAGATTTGTGGGAGTGAATTGAACAAAAACCCAAATATTGTTATGTTTCTGATGTTTATATTGTTTATATTTGCTTAGGGTTTTGAATTCTTTCCCATTTTATTTAAACCATTAAAGCCATATAGCCGTGTCTAGCTGTATTCATGACATTACATAAGTTTGTGCAAAAAAAAAAAAAGAAAACTATGGGAAAGAAAATATTTTATTAAGAATAGAAGAAACTCTTCTAGGAGATGTAGAACTTTAGTAGTTGTTTTCAAAATTCTGAAATTATATTTGAAATTCTAATAGCAAGTGAGCATTTCCCTGGAGAGGGTCAGGTTTTTCATGTCCGTCATTCTTTCCATGGATTCAATTTTAAGTTTTTCAGGTGATGCCTGTTTTGTTTTCCCCTGTGTTTGTACAGTGCCTGGCACAATGATGTGGTAAGCCATCATCATGCTCTTTGCTATGGACACATTACTATTAATTTGAAATGAGGAAATACGAACATCGGAGGATATAATCTAAGGGTTTTTTTGAAACCCTTGTTAACATCACTTGCCTTATTTTATCTTAGGCAAAGTAAACACCAGGAGCTGAGGTACTAGTCTCACCGGCAAAACATACATGCACTTAAATGGGCTATGTTTTACCTTAGAAGTTTAGGAGTACTTAATCACACTTGAATTTTTATGGTTCAGTTAGCTCTCTGCCTTGAGAAAGATGTTAAAAATGGCCAAACTACTGTGAGAAATCTAATGTGGTGGTCGTCTGGCAAATTAGTGCATGCTGGTCTAGTGGCACCCTTGCCAGTTATTTTAGCTTTCCCAGTGGAATGGCCTTTAAAGAATTCAAACTACGGATCCCAGAAGATAGCAGTCAGCCAAAACATCCTTCATAAATTTTGTTCCATACCTCTCTTTTTGTGCTGGTCAAAGCCTTCAATGTAGTTATAATGGCACTTGAAAATATATTTTCTTTTTCTTGTAAGCCCAACCTAAGAGGAGAAAGAGGATTCTCTGTGCAAGTACTGCTTTTTCCATTAGCCTTTAGGAAAATGATTCCCCCTTTTCCCTCAGTCTCTTCTCTTAATGTGTCACGCTTCCGATAATGCTATCAGGAGAAATACTTCTGCTATTTGCTTTGACCTTTTTGCTCTTCCTCCTATTTTCCCATTAGTCTCAACCAATATAAAACTAACTAAGCTTGACTGTTCAAATGAAAACTGGCCAAAATCTCTTTGGGAATCGTCAAGCATTTAAGAGTCTGGCTGAGACGAAGAACTCCATGCACAGAAGTGACCTAATTAGACAAGAAAGTTTTCAGAGACTATTGTTATGACAAACACAATTTTCAATGTTTTCTCCTTTACAGAACTGTAAAGAGGTAGCTATGAAACTTGAAGGAAGCAGGTTTAGGTCCAGAAAAACATTAAATTTTGTAGATCATTACATATGTCTTGAAAACAGCTGAAGGGACTCCCTCTATCGCTATTTCACACTACCTGTCACAAGACCCACATTACAGCCTCTGAGGTAATTCGAGGGAAATTTGTTCTTCATGAGCAGGATTCTATTCTCTGGCTTATTTCACTCCATGCAGACATCTTACTTCAGCATGTACAGCTTCTTTATTATGAGAATTAGTTCGTTTATAGATAGGAAAATCAGCAGCTGCTTCATGACCTGGAGTTGCCTGGATTTTTGCTTCAAAATTTTGCATTCTTTCCAGTCACTAATAATGGTCCAATGCTGATTTGGTTGAAAGTTCATCCAACTGGAGAATGACCTTCTGACTGGAAATCCAGTGAACAATATTGAAAAATACATCTTTCGGTGCTGGATTACTGAAACATCAGAAAAAAAATACAGTAACTCAATGGAAAAAAATGATACTTAATGAATTTTAGTTCTTTTCACCCTACTTACAAATTTTAAATAAATAAGAGATTTCTTCAAATTAGCTTGATAACACTCTAAAACTGTATGAAATAATGTATGTGGAACAAATTATTCTGGCAGTAAATTGGACTATGATAGATTATCTGTAAGATGAAGAAAGTAGGTTGGTTTGAACAAGTTATTCCCTTAGATTGTTTTAGGGATGTGTTATTCATGTTACACTTTGTAATAGAGATCTGAAATTGCTAAAGAAGTTTAAAAAAAAAAGAAAAAAAAGAAAAAAAAAGGAGATTATTTTACTGCACTGATTATAGTCAACAACGAGAAAAGAGAAAAGTGCCATGTGGGCATGTTCAGGATAAATGGTCTTTGCAACAGCTTGTCCAAAAAAACATCAAGATGAACATTTTAGAAGTTGAAGGTCTCTTTTTAAGATGGTTGAAATAGAAAAATTACATTGATTGTCAGTTATCCAGATTTGTTGTCAGTCATTCGGGTGATTGTGCTTGGCAGTATTACATGGAGTGAAGCTCTTCTGCTCCTTGTTGCTGTTGTGACACAATGACAACGTATTGCCTCAGTGAATCATACAATGCTGGTCTGGTTTCACTGACTTCTAAACCGTGTTCACTTTGCGACCCACATCCAGAAAGACTGGGAGGTGACAGTGCAAGGTGCTGTATTGCGTCTGCCACATTCGCCTCAATTTTATCATGTATGTGAGCCAGAAACACAGAATTTTACCTAGTATATCTACATACGAATTAAATTGAGGTGAAGTTAGTCCATATGAAAAACCAGCACAGATTAATATTTCTTTAAAAATCTTTTAGTGATCAGAGAAAAGCTTAAACCCCACACTGGTCCTGTGCAGGGGGAGCAAACTCTGTTGTCATTTAAGTTAGTATAAATGTTATTAAAAATGGTGGAATTGTGCTGCTATATCAAGAGCAGAGCACTCTTTTTAAGGTCAAAAAGCTCTTGTAACTGAGGAGTTACAGGCTGTAGCTTGAGATTCATCCTTCTACCAAAGTGAACTGAAGTTCCTGTTTGCAATGATTTAATAACAAAGCATGGCTTAAAATTTGCATTTCTGCTTCTGCAGGGCCTGGTGCCTTTCAGCTGCTTCTTAAAAGAATGTGTCTGTCTTTTATCTAAAAATCCCATAGCTCATCATACTGTCATTTCCTACTTAAAAAGCAATAGAGCAACGTATTGTGCTAGTGAATTTAATTATCTGTACTATAGGACACAGAGAGTATTCAGGTAGACATAATATTTACCTTTATAGTTCATTGGTCAATTAGTATCTTGTTCTGTACACTGATTTGATAATGGCAATTATATACTCCAATACCAGGAGGTTCTTCCCAGGAGCTGTGTCTGGCTCCGAGGTTGTGATACTCTGGCACTGTGATTTGGTAGACTGTAACAACCTTTTCAGACTTAGACTAGTCGTGTAAATCTTCTTAGATTAGGGGTCAGTGACTAGTTAGGCCATGGCAGCTCTTAAGTAGCATTACAGTCCATGATCCAGCTAGCCAGGCTGATGCTTTGCAGTCCATTTATATTTCTTTTAATATCCTGGGTTTAATCTTATCCCATACAGAAGCAGCAGGGAGATTGTGCTTGCAGATTAGAATAAGAGGATCCCCATTTTTTAAGCTTGTACATGTCTCCCGTCCCAATCTCTGGATTCTTCTGCATGTTACCTGGAACGTTTAATAAAAAAAACGAAAAACAAAAAAAACAACAAAAAAATCACACTCCAAAGTTAATGCCATTTAAATGTAAGCTAGGTCAAAGCCAAATTGGTTTCCTGCTACCTGGAGTTACTGCAAATGAGTAGTAGTTCATTTCTGAAACTACTTATTGGTGTTTGGCTCTTCCACATAGCAGAGGCATTAGTCAGATAGTAGAAGTCATCTTGTGAGCTAACTCATTGGCAGCATATTGATTTTAGAAGGGAGAGTGTTCAACATATGTGACTTGAAGTCTTTTAAAATGCAGCTCTTTTTAAACTTTGCAAGTGATGTGAGTGCAGAAGATCCCTTGTGTGAAAATAACCAAATAAATTGTTCATTCATGTTTGTTGAAAAACTATAAACACCTAGAAAAATACCTGAAATAGTGATTTTAATTTACTGCCCTATATTTATAGTTGTACTTCAGTTTTATCTCAGTAGGGATAGTTGCATGAATAATGGTTCATCAGTGTGAGCATGGGGAAGACACAGTGTGGCCCTTATTGCTGTAGTAGGAGCTTATGGAAAGGGATGTCTAAAATGCCACTAAGTGTTTGATTAAATTATTGAGATTAGAAGCAGAAGTTTTAAGCCACTCATTGTGCTGTGCATCTTTGCAATGATCATTGCATAAACTTCATGAGCAGAAAATGTGCGTAAGGGCACACTGAGAGACAGCTTCTTTGGTTATATGAACATCCTCCATGGCGCGATACAAATACGAATTGCTCAAATCCTCTTTATAGTACTGTTCTGAAACAGCTGCTGTATATGGTTATGGGAAAATGATGTGCAATACTCTATTTGAATGATATTTTTCAGGATTTGTGTTTAACAAAAGCAGTCAAACACATTAGTCATAGTCCAATCAAAAACATGCCGATGACTCAAATCTGCACGTGTTACATGGTAAGAGCAGCACAGGCACCGTAAAACGGTGCATTCCCTGGGTTCAGCAGTGCCGTTTAACCCAGACCTGATGGTGTGCCCCAGAGGCCACCTCTGCAGATCTACGAATGACGGAGGGTGGCTGGCTGAGCGGGGACACGGCTTCTTCCACCGACACGGGTTGCCTGCAGCTGGCAGCTTGCGGCCGTGCGTGGCACGAGTGAAATCTGCCTTCTGCAAAAGGCCACTGAACAGCTTAGGCAAGTCCTCCCCAGTAAGGAGGTGTAGTGCTTCGTTTTAATAGCGCCTCTCAAAATGTTCACAGTCGCTTTAAACTCTGTTCAGTCTCTATTTTGAAGATGCACGTGATGCACAAGCTGGTGTTATGCACAGACAAGGCTATTGTCATAGGACTAGAGTTTCTCAGCACCAGTGAGCTCAGTAATTTCTTAAGGAAAGCCTTCCTCTGTCCTGTTGTCAAGAGGACAATATTTTGGGTGTCTTCTTAGGGAGGGTATGCTTCTCATCCCCAGAACTTAATTTAGATTATTACTTTTTCTAAAATATATTTTTTTTTTTTTTTTTTACTTTCAGTCACATAGTCGTAAAGTTGATCTTGACTGTCCTTGTATTCCCAATTATTTCACTATTTCCCTTTTCTAGGTGTAAGATCACGTGATCTGTGTCTCCAATGGTTTTTAGTTTATGCTCATAAAGTGGTAAAGACTTCCCTATTGTGGAATTTACTATTTATGTATATTTTTTAAAGAGGTTCCTCAGTTAAAATAGCAAACAGAACTTAAACATTAGCATTTGGAACTACTGCCTCGGTGTTGATGTGACAGTTTCTCACAGTAGAGTTTTACCATATTTTCTTTTTATGTACAGCATCTTGAGAAATTTTTTAGGAATACTAAATACTTTCTGAGTGAAGAAGTATTTCATCTTAGACTTTAAACAGACATTTTACAAAACTTCTTTCAGAAGCATTTTAAAATAATACTAATACTTAAGATATAAATTAAATTTTTAAGCTTGGGCAATGAAAAAAATTTTTTTTTGATCTCAAATTATGTTTTTTACATTCTCAGTTCACGGACAGTTTGGGCCTTTTCTGTTTCAGGCCCTCCTGATTTTTTTTTTTTTTTTAAGCTGTAGCAGACTGAAAATCCCATTACATAGTTCTTCTGTTAATATATATACTTGACAGTTGCCTTCCAACTGTGTTCATTTGGTTAAACAGTCTAACAAATAAGTCTTGAAATTGTGGTCTAATTGGTAAAACAGAAGTGGTGAGGTTAAGTATCCAGTGTCTTTCCCCTTATTGAGTTGTTAGAAGAGGTGTGACATCGTATGACACATCTCCCAGCATTTTACACCCACTTGCTCATGTGTAAATGACTGAACAAAGGACAAAGCAATGAAAAATCAAGCTTTGCTTTTTAAACAGCAATGATAACAGGTTAGTGATGACCAGGAATATGAGCTGTGCAATACATTAGAGAAATAAAAGACTTGAGTGGAAAATATTGTAGTATTTTATAAGTCTTTTTAAAATATATTAGGAATTAAGTATGCATAGCTAATAAGTTTTTAGAGTGTATATAAAGAACAAATTTAACAGTGTGCAAATAACATTGTTTGGCTCTGATATTTATTTTGTGAGAAAGACAATCAAGTAAAATAACTTTTTAGATCTTTATTCTAGATTAGTTAAATGTAATTTTTAAAAAACAGCTGATACAAAACCTTTTAATTCTACATTCATTCTTTAAAATCAAATCGATTCACTGAAATACAGCCAGACCTGTATTTCTTAGGAAAAAAAGAATTTTATTGAAAAAATTTGCCCATCATTTGTCTAGAAAACAAGGACTAAAAAGTGAAATACATTAGGAAAGCAAGAACAGTGTTCTATTTTCTTCCTTCTGACCCAATTAATATTCTCTTTTCTGTCTCCTGACATCTTTTCTATGATGCAGACCACAGAAGAATAGCTGGCAACTTGACTTGATTTTCCTACAACCCTCAGACTTCAAATGCAGAAAGAATGTCTACTAATTTCTATCTCATTGTTGCCATAGATACAGTTTCTATGATTTTTTTTCCCCCCTTCTATCTATCATCTAGCTAGCTAGCTTACCTCTTTGTTTTTTCCCTTCTTTCCGCCTTTACTTTCCGTACCTTTTGGTTCTTCCCCTCCACCTATACCATTTGCATAATTTAATCAGGTGTTAATATTCTTTTATGGTTTATTTAATAATTCAAAATTCTCACTCTATATGCTTTGTTCAGTGTTCGTATCCTATAATACCCCATGGATAGTTTCCAATGTATCTTTCTAGCTTTTGAAATACTCTTTCTTTCTACTACTGAACCTCACAGTAATTAACTTTGCTTCACATACTATTCCAAGTTATGCCTTCAGGTCTAAATGTCCCCTCTTCTTCTATTTTCAAGTTGTACTGGATTTGCCTTCTGTGCTCTTTGTGATACCTGCACACTGATACAGCATAATCCACCTTCCCCCTCTCTGCACTTCTTTCTTGGTTTTTGTTTCTCCCAGAGGCTCTCCTCTTGATTTTTCTTTCCTGTTTATAGGAGATACGTACAATAGCAGCAACTCAGGAGGCACTGGCCGTGTAGGCTTAATGTACCTCCTCATCTGCAGTCATTCATCACTGCTGTTGGATTGCTTATACAGCTGCAAAGAGCAAGACAGTTCAGTGATGTACTTAAATTGGACACTAACTGCTGGTAGTGAAAATGTTTCATCCCTATTATTAAAAAAAATCATGACTTTATTAGTCCTTCTTCACATGCAGGTGGACATTTGGTTCCTAATCAACTATGTGCAACTTTTACACTGATTTAACAGGAATATGTAAGATTGTGCAGTTAAAACTTAGGCTTTCTCATGGTAGTTTTGCTGTTTATTCCAGGGACAGTAGCACTGGGTCTATGGATACCTTGAAAATATTCACATTGCCTTAACTTTGGAGTTCTAATTTATGGATCTAATTCAGGGCTTTGGAGGCCCTTGTATATTTGCTGGAGGGATTTGGATTCCAAATTTAGATGCTCTCAATAACCCTGTGGAGAGGTTATCCTAAATGGGACGTACAACTTTGATGCCTCGAGTTAGCTGCTGTTTTCCGTGTTTCCTCATGTACGCCTTCCATCATACGGCATTCTCACATTTAGCAAACACGGAGCTCGAGTCTCCTTTCATAACTGTGTTCAATGGAAAGGTGTCTCAAGTGACATCCTGGCTTCTTTGAAGTCAGGGGCAATATAACAATTCGCTTTTATTATTCTACGTCATTTTTGCTGAGTTTAACTTCTTTTTTTTGTTTATCAGCAAGTTTTTTGCCATTTGTTCTGTCCCATTGGGTATTTATTCCAGACTTCTTCCAGTCTTGGAGCAAGTCTTACTTACTGCCTTGCTCCTCCTCAAATATTTATCTTCTGGCTTTTTGTTGTTGAAGTGTTGAGTTAGGTTAGGTACAAATGGAGTGATGCAAATGCAAGACAGATGTGGTTGGAGGATGATATTGATTAGTAGTGTGCTTGCTGTGTTGTCTGTTGCCTGCTTACAGACTGAAAGGAAAGGAAAAAAATGCTTAGAAACCAATTGTAGCTACTGAATTTTATAAACTGCTTTGAAAGAACTAATTCTTAATTAAAGATTCAAAGTTACAAAAACAATAATAAGGGAAGAGCATAATAGTTAAGGAAGGGAATGAATCCCTTCCTAAAGATTCCTGCCTGCCTGTGCCTAGCTTAGACTAGATGCCTAAAGTTTAGGTGCTTGTAGAGGCTACTTTTTTCTTTATTTTCTCAATCATGTGATACTGACCTGTGAGAATCCTATTAAAAAAGAGCCAGTGTTGATTGCTTTTACCACAGTGACAGTTTATATGACCTTGATCTCATATAATCCAAATATGTAGTATTATTGTATATTGTTTTCTTTAGTGCTCAAGAAATGAATAGGCGCGCTGTAAGCAAGTATCTGTAACCCTAGCATATAGACACTCCAAGTTTAGTTAGAATTTCTGTGGGCCAGAATTTAATCCTACCAGATTCACTACAAATATAAAATAGACATAGGATTCAGAGATTATAGGAAAGGTTAGACCTGTTTAAATAGCGCAGGTATGGTGATTAAGACTCTAGGTGTCCTCCAGCCCACAAATCTTTACACCACGAGTGAGAGCACCAAGCCTTGCGGTTCTTTTCCTGGGCTGGAAAAGAAGAGAGCCTGGAGTCTCCAGGTGTGAAACCCCTGGCTGCCCCTTTCCAAGGTGCTAATTTCAGTGCAAGTATCCAAGTGTTCACCCTTCTGTCCCTTTTTTCCTCTTCTTTGTTAGCAGCAGTTGTATTTTCCTCCTGTCAGATTGTTCTTGATTGCTTCTCCTCCACCTTCCTCTCCAAAGTATACGCTACTATTTTATTTTGATTCTACTTGCTATATCTCTCTACTATAACATTCTGTTTTCCTCTATCTATATATCTGATTAATATTCACTACTTTCAAAAATGCCTCAGTTTTACTCTCCCTGTGGACTTTCCTTTAAAAGTGTTTACTTTGGGCAAAGGACAGATTATGCTATCATGTTATAAAATCCTAATAATACTAATAAATGCCTTAATGGACTGCATTCTGTCCCATATTTTTAAGGAAGACCATTGAGTAGAGGTCCCATAGCAGTGAGTTTATTAAAAAGGAAAAGTCAAGTGGAAGAGCAGAAACAAAGCTACCTGCGTAATTTAGAAAATTAGAAATGTCGGAGTCTTATGTTCAAAGGCTAATCTGGAATCTGTTTGTGGTTCAGTTGCTCTAGTGACAACAATGGGGTTGCAGTAGTGTAAAACCAATCAATAACATCAACAACATGCCCTCTGAGCAGCATAGCATATTGCATTATATACTTGTCCAAATAAAACCCAGGCACTATTGATGCACCACACAAAGGGACCAGGGAATACGGTGGTGGCTATTTCTGCTCCTTTGAGAGTGCCTGACTGACATTTGCTACTTGTATTTCACTTGGAGTGTAGGATTACTGATAGGAAATTAACAGTAGTCATGATGGTTTTTTTCTTTTTCTTTCTTTTCTTTTTTTTTATCCAGTTATGCCTTTTACATTCCAGTATGTACATTACTGCAATATATGCTTTTGGTCAGCTTGAACTTGGGCTGTCACGCATCTCTCTCTGTGGAGCGTTTGAAATCTGTTGGAAGCAAAACTTTGGTGTATAATGTGCAGCCCATTTGCTGCAAGGAGCGTGTTGTTGTGAGCACGATAAATGGGTTTCAAATGGTGCATTGGGTAAAGACTGCAGAGTCTGAGGGCCCTGTAAGTGGAACCGTAGCCTCAAAATCCTTTTTACCAGGTCTGTGCACACCCAGCTGCGTGCATTTGATGCAGATATGGAGGAGCACTTAATATGGTGTTCATGGTGCCTGCAGAGAGGTAGATGATACGTGGTCCAGCATGGAGTCTGGGAAGACTGAGCGAGAGTTACAGAAATGTTTTAGAGTATCTGAACGGACAGTGGACTTGCACTGGCTCAGTGCATTTGTCACGGTGTTTTGTGGCAGTGTGAGACTCTCACTGAGCCATAGTCAAGTTTTGCTTCGTTTTGCCCCATGCTTTTGTGCACAGGCAAGCTTAGAAGTCGCTGATGGCTACAGCAGGGCAGAAACCCGTTTGGCAAAACTGAGGGGCACTGCTGGCGGGGCATCCCTGGGAACGGTTCTGGGATTCGTCTCTTTGGTCCAGGGTAGTCTGAAAGCATCCACAAAGCGTATGTCTGAAGGTGCGTTGAGAACCGGCTGTGTTGCCTGACCAACTGCAGTTCTCTACACAGGGACCAGGGTACCTTTTTTCTCTCTTATTGTGTGTGATTGTTAGCTGCTGTATATAGACAGGAAGGTCACGCCGGTTGTTGTAGTTGCAGAGCTGTGCTTTCTGACAGTTGTCCAAAGGTCAGGCTACATGTTCTTTTATTATGTGTCTTGAGTGCAAATAAATAAACGAAATACGTTGCAGCAAAAAATCCCAAACTACAATAGTTCCGAGGATCTTTTCAGATGAAATGGCACTTTATTCCTATACGAACTATTGCATAGAAGAATGCAGGGTAAACATACCAATTTGGCTTCTTTTAAAATGATCTCTTATGACTGCCACCATGGAAAGAAACTGAAAGAAGCAAGGGAACCATTGATTGTTACACCTGATGTGCCACCTAAAGTGTCTTCTTTAAAGGAGAAGAAAGTTCCTCAATTGCACTCTTCCATCAATACAAGTTGCTACAGACAGCAATTTACTATGTGCTGCCCAGAATTAATAAACTGAGTTATTGATGTAGCATCCAGGTCCCCTGCCTAAGCTGGAACATGGTAGAGGGAAGACTTTGGGGCACAGTGTCTTGCTCAAACATGATGTTTTTTTCCATGCAAAACCTGTATTTTCTATGGAACATACACAGCTCATACTGACTCTGCACTTGAGATAATGAATCTTTTTCTGTAGTTGAGATTTCAGTGTATTAGTGACAGTATAATATAATGAGGCTGGGACTGATAATGGTACTGAGTAATCATCCCTTTTAAAACAGGAATTACTTTGATGAACATTAACAGAAATATCAGTGTAAGTACAGCGTGTGCTTAGTACCATTTAACATGACCGTCATATTGATAACAGCTCTAATTAGGTGGCGTTTGGTCATGCAGTTGGGTCTGCATGACCACAGTACATCATGGGCTCTGTTTACCTGAGCCTTTATAGCTTTCACTCTTTCTTTACTGCTGTCTTATGAGTTTAATCCCTGGAGCAGAAAATATTTTGAGTACGTTGTGGCATGGATGCTAGGAGAAGGGTGCTCTGCATGCCTGGGGGTGGGTTCAGTGATGGTGCAAGTAGGTTGCTCTCAGACGGGGCGATCTGAGCTCTGCTGGGAGAGAAGGAGCGACTAATCCAGCTGCATCGGCTTCCCGAAGCGCTGTGCCGCAGGGTCTCTTGGGCACGAATGCTGGCCTGGGGAAGCGGTGATAACATACTTGGGGTAACATAGTCCGGGATTTGAGGGATCTAGGCTTGTTTGGCATGCTTTCAGAATATTTGCCCATGACTTGATTGAGCTTTACAATTTTGTTAAATTTGTCAGATTGAGCTATCATGTTACAAAAGCAGACTTTTCCACCCACCAGCATAATTAGAGCAAGAACGGTTCTGCAAGTCCAGTGTCTTTTTGAGACATGCTACCTGTTTGCATAAGCATAAAGCATCTCAAGGAGTAATTTGAATGTCTATGTCACATTTTCTTCCTTGGTTGTCCTGTCTTGGGAAGGAAAGTAAATCTTATGCCCTCTTGTGAATCTTTTGCATGTTTTGGGTTCAGGTGTTACTGTTGAAGAGATGCTATGTGACTCTAATTCAAAGCTTTTTCTTTACCTTTCCCTTATTCATGGCATGTATATACCCTCTGTTTTCCTCTAAACCCACACCAGATCTGTGACTGGGATTGCCATTCTGTAGATTTTTATGGAGTTAGGTTACACAAAAGTTAAGAAGGTTAAAAAGCATCAGTTCCCAGTAGCATCTTGTGCAGTGGCAGAGAATCAGGACCAGCCTTTGCATGAGTTGTGCTGTTATTTACCTACAGAAAACTGTCAGGACAATTGTTCATGATTTTGAGATGTTTTAAATGCAAACTGATATGACCATAAAAATACCTCATTATTAGCAATGGCTTCAAAACATAATTATGAGTTCCCCCTTAATACTTAAGGAGCCTTTAGGATGTTTTGGGGTCACATACGCAAATTTTCATTGCAGCTATTAGTTCTAAAAATCTACTTTTTGTTAGTGAAAGTTCAGATTCCTTCAGGTTTTGATTTTGTAAGATTATGAAACTCTCAGAAAGATTCCTGATCATGATATTTACATTAATGACAATTTTCATCACTGATAAGAATCTGCATAACACACATTTAAAGAAGTCAAGATTGAGTCTACAAAAATCAATGGGGTTTAATAGCAGTTAACAGCAATTACTGTTTAAAGAAATAGCCATGTGTTTTTCTTTTCCATTACAGTTCAGGTTTAACAATCCAACTGCTAAATTTCATAAACAGCCAAGTTTCTGATGAAAGTAGATGAGTCTGGATTTCTCCAGAAAATGTAGGAGTTAGTAAAGCTTAAGGACATGGATGCTGAGCATCAGCTGTAAGGTTGTGCATTTCTTTAGAGGGAAAACTGGCCTGTGGTTGTGAGAGCTGCTCACCGTTTTTGCCGCGTCTTTAGAAGCCAAACAATTCAACAAAACTCTTGCAGATTAGGTTTAGAAGAAAGAGTTGATGAAGTATTGATGGAAGGGAAAATAGAGAGTGACTCAGGCCCTACTTTGAGCAGTGTATTGCTTTATCCTAGGTAGTCTCATTACAAACAGTTGCTAAATGGCTTTACTATTCAAGGTCAATAAGAACAAAAAATTGGGTTTGTTAATCAGATGAGAACTTCAATACTTTATTTCAGAGACAAAGCCACATATCACGTTTAGCTCTGAAATTCATGCAGTTTAAGTTCACAAGGCTAACTGGAAGGTTCAATTAAAAAAAAAAGAATAATTTAAAAATTTATGTTTTTAAAAGGTAGTAATAAAAAAGGTGCAGAAAGTGCTTCAGCTTTGAAAAGGGTAAAAGATGTTTAAGGACTGATTAAATGATTTTTTTTTTTTTTAAATGATGACTATTTTTATCTAAGATGTTTTCAACCCAATAATACATAATAGAATAGTGCATAATCGAGCATGGCAGGCAGGGACCATTGCACTCCTAGAGTTAAGGATGCATTAGTGTTTCTATTACAGTCTTGTGTGTTTTATGAGATAGAAGACGACTGTAGTAATTGGTTCCAGACGGAAACATAGCTTAAGAGATTGAGACCTGAGATCACGAGTTATATTTTTAGAAATATATTCTGGGAATTACTTAAACTACTGTGGTTTGTTTATGGTATGCTGGATTCCCAAGGCCCCCGTTAAGGTCCGGGGTCGCATTTAAGGCAATTTTGTACAAACGGACAGGTAGACACAATATGCAAGCAGATAGTTGGAAGTGCCCCGGCAGGGCCTCGCTGCTGGCTCCACAGCTGGGGGTGCCGCATGGAGAATGGGGAACCACAGCCCAAAAAGGCATGCTGGGTGTCTCAGCTGGGACCCGGGGCGCTTGCAGCAGGGGCCAAAAGGTAAACCAAGTAATGAGGCAAATGCTCCCCCTGTCCTCCCCTTGTTCTCGCCTCCCGGCAAAGCTCCCGGGGTTATTTTTGGTTCGTGCTACATCATCTGCACCTTTTCTGTGGCGAAGCAAGACGCTTTGTTGGGATGTATGTTAGGAAAGTCGCTTTAACACGCACTAAATGTGCTTCACAGTAGGAGGCCCCGTTCTTCTCTCACTTTGGTTTTTACTTTGAGGTAACCGCAGTTATTTTGTTTGGAATTACTGCTTGCTCAGGCTGAAGAGAAATAGGCTCAGGTGGTTGTTGTTGCCTGCAGTTGGACGGCTCCTCCATAGAGCTACCTTGTGCTGGCCCTGCCTGCATCTTGAGGACAAGGGTGTTAATTTGTCCTTGCCATCTGACGGGGTTATACCAGGCCCAAGTAATAGCTCCGAGAGCAAAGAACTGAACTTCACACTGATGTATTTTCTAAACTATTATTTTCAAAAAAGAGCATGAAAATAGTTTCTCTTTCTGTGTGAATGAGATGGTACTGTTGCATTTGGCCTGAGGTATTTATGATTTGCTCCACAGTGTCGAAACAAAGTTTAGAGAGTCTGTTTGAGCCTCTGGTCATTATCCACTTTCTGCTGGAGAAAGGATACCAGCTAGGAAGAGAGACACAAAATTTTTATATAGAGACCTCTGTATATAAAAGACTGTGTTTCTAGAAACATTTGTCTTTTCATACTGTTAGAATGTCAAAAAGCTTTTTATGCTATGTATTAATTCTTGCAAATTGCTTGCCAATTTAATATCAGCAGCATCTAAACAGTAAGTAATTGCTTATGATAATGAGTGCAAACTAATTTACTGGAATATGTTAATATTCACAGTGCACTTTCGAACAGCGGGGTGTTCCAAAAATACTACTCTCCTGTTTAACTGCAGCTTTTAGGTTGCATTGTTACTATAAACGCTAGCAAAGTCATCCCAAAGCCAGCCTCTCATTTAATAGCCATCTTATTGAGACTGAGCCAGCATGAGCAAGGAATAGAGAGTGTCCTCTGAGAACTAAACAGGATATGAACAAAACCTTCTAGATTTAAATAATGATTCTTAATTTCTGATTGATGTTTATTAGATGAACATTCATAAGACAGAGAGCCTTCTTTCCCTTATGAACTGTAAATTTTAATTTAACAAATTTCAAGTCAAATGGTATACAACCACTTTTTTGATCTTCGGGCGTCTTCAATGGATTTACTTTTTGTGTGAGATGTAGAAACTTCTGTAGAAACAGAAGCTTTATGTGCGTCTGTGAAAGAGATACAGTAGTGCAAGAGTCCTCAAGACTTCTATATTAATATGCCTCAGCTGATTCTGCAAAAGACCTTTTTGATGTGTTGGAGTCATTCATTTTTACCTTCCTTTATTGGGTAATGTTGGAGGATTTTTGGTTTATTTGTTTTTGGTTTTTTTTCCAAACTTAGACAAATGTTTATTGAAAAGTGGGCTATTTCTGAGCACATTTCTGCATGGAATAATTTCTGAATTCCACATGCAGTATTATTACTAATATTGCTAATAGTATTATTACTAATAGTTTTCTTAACATCTTTTTATATGTTACTGTAAAGTGTTTTATTAAAGTAAGGCTTCCCAAACTATTGAAGACTGATCTCCATTTCTGCAAAATAAAAGCAGCCATAATTTCCTTCAGCCAGAGCACTGGAAGAGAAGGGCCTACACAAAGTCAGTGTCCTAATTAGACTAGGTTAGTCTCCAGAGTGTGTCCACTTTTCATGTGTCCGCAGATGAACTCAGTCATAGCTAGTAGCACTGGCATGTGAAATATCATAGTTGACACTTGAGTTAGTCCCCATTGAGACGAATGAATAGCTTACACCTCAGAGCTTTTGTGCCAGGTTCTTTCCAAACACCGTTATGGGAATCAGTGGTTGAGCCATGCTCCCTAATTACTCAGCTATGTAAAACAAACAGTGAAGAGCGTAAGACGCTTATTTTTCACTGCAGCTCCTTTTTTCTCTGAAGCTGGCAGTGAATTGTCGCTTACAAACAACAGCATAAGGACTTTCCAAAGAAGAATGATAGCAATTATCATAATGGCAAGACATGTAGCATTTTTGTGCCAGACCACAATTGGAAATCTATTAGGTAGTAGGACAGAAAGAAGTAGAGAAGACGTGAATTGGCCCAACCTGGCTGGCCCCTGTTAGCTTTTATTCTAGTGGTCTAATCACTGTTAAGATACGAATACTACTGGATCTGCATGTGCCTGTTTGTTCACACTGTTTGTTTTATGTGCAAATTTGGTAACACAAATAAGCACAGATGCCCCAAAATCGATCCTTGAGATAATGACCAGGAAGTCTTTCCAGGCAGAGTATCGTTTGTAGCTGCTTGCTGATTCTTGTTTCTGGGCTTGCTTTTGACCCAAGCAGATATTTTTACATCATACTCCCTCTTTACCTGATACTTTTCCAAAGGTTAAGTGTGTGTAATACTGATGAAGACTAGTCTTGCTTTTAAATCTAGTGGATCATTTATCAATTATTATTCTTTGTGTCAAATGGATCATGAAATTTGGAGCTTGCTCATGCTTGTAGTGAGAAAGACAACGCTACCAGGCTGCAGTTAATACGTAGCAGGCTCATCGGTGCTTCCCCGTGCCAGGTCTGCCACTGAGACCCCTGTAGCAACTGAACCGCTGCTGCAGGGGTGGATCCATGTGCTTCACAGAGGCTTAAGATGTGTTTCTTCAGAGATTTAGTATCTATCATTTCATTTTTGTTAGAAGAAGAATGGTTGCTATTTTTGCATTTCTGGATGTGACATAACTAAGAAACTACGCTCTCCCAGTTTTTCTTCAGATTCAGCCCATGTATATCTACTTGAAAATGTTCAGAAATGGCCTTACCATTCATACAACAACGCTATTTTATCTGCTAACTACTAATAATTAAGTTATTTATAGGAGAGCATGTATGCCATTGTACATTTTACTCTTCACTAGCTTTACAAAGAAAAAATATCAAACATCATTGCACGTTGTCCTTAATACAACTTGCAGTTTTCACTAGATGCTCCATCTCCACAAACCTTGCAAATTGCAGCCTTACTAGTACCATGTTTCTGCTGCAAGTAACAGTATCTTCTTGTCTTTACCTAGCATCTGACATTCTTGCTGTGCTTGTATCATTTCTTCAGTGAATTTAACAGGCTTGTAGTTAGCAATGCTTTATTTTCAGCACGTGTTATGTGTTTCTTGTAAGAAAAGTTTTTACTACTTTTGAGAGCTCTCAGTATGTTAGGATTTCTCTGGAGTAAATTATGAGATGCACAATTTACCAAGTGAGATAATATAAGTGCCATTTAAAAATAACTAACTGAATGCAAGAAAGAATAGCTGGAGTATTAGTAAGGAAGCCAATAAGAATGCATTTCAAACGAAACAAAAAGAAATAAAGTCTCTAGCCTAGAAATACACTACAGATTTGAAGCAAACCTCCTGCCCATTTTAACATGATAAAATAACTCAAGGCTGGTCTTTTCAAATGTTTGTGTCTTCATTTAAACACCTAAACCCCGGTTAAGTACTAAAATTGGGGGGGTTGATTTTTCAAGGTTACCAGGAATGCCATGATACTTCTGAAAATCAGGACACTGCTGTAGATACTTGAATAAGAACATTGCTTCAGACACTGTTTTGTGTGAAATAATGGCATATTTGTTTTTTATTGTTACTCTTTCTCTGAAAAGCCATCTCTTTTGATGGATCTACATAGAGACAAACCAACCTCAAAGAGAAATTCAGGTTTTCTGCTACTGACTTGTGGTGTACATGAACGTCTGTGACGAGTTACTTTTGTGTAAGATCTGTTCAGATTCTGGTGCATAAACAGTTTGTTTTCAACTTACAGGCCTCCCAGTTTAGTCAGCAAGCTTGGAAATGCCATCAACTCAGAAGTTAGTTGGCTTGCAGAACTTCTAACTTTTGCCAGGTATCTGTTGAGTTTGAAAGGTCCCTGGACTGGAACCACTGAATGATTTCACATAGGCCACCAGCAGATGGTGACAACATTTGGTCTCTGTCAACCTGGGTAGTATTTGAGTTGATGTCCCAGTTTCTGCATCCTGTCACAAACCCCTTCAACTAACCAGTCCCTTAACTATATTCTTTTTATATGTTGGCCCAACTAATAAGCCATAAGAAGCAAATCAGTGGACTGTGCAGTCCCGTCATCCCACAAATGCAGGTACCATTTATTTTAATAGAATTTACTGTAACAGTGGTTAAATTGCAATATAAGGCCTTGACGCTTCCTAATGTAAGGAGTGTAGGGAACAGAACAGTCCTGTTGTCTTTAAGAGTGCTTGCGTTTACTAGTTTCATTCTTCAGTCTGATAATGCCTTTACATTGCATCTATCCTAAAATATTTTTCATCTCATGGCTTTCTCACATGTGTTTCCCCACAAAGCAGTTTCCACTTCTCTAGATACTGTTAAAGAAGTTTATCTTTAACTCTATGTTGGCAAGATTGTAGGAGGAATAAAATCTTCCCTTATTTATAGACATTTGACTTTTAATTTCCATCTGACTTTTTGGCAAGCTTTCAGAGTCAGACACATTGTATCCTTGTTACCTTTAATAGAGTTATAATGGATTAAAATGTTTCGTGTTGGCTGCAGTATGACATTTGAAGCAGTCTTTGATTTCAGAAATGTATCATTTTCTAACCATCCACATTACATAACGGTGCAAGGCAATAATGGGGAATTACTTGGCTTACATTTCATACAGAAATGTTCTAAATTCATTTTGAACAGCTATCCATGCTGAAAAAGTATTAGGTAATAGGCAGGAAGTAAAAATTTTTGAACTAAGAGATACAGGAGATGAGCAATAAAGGTCTTTTACCAGTCTGTGTCAGATTTGCTTTAAAAAGGCTATATCCTTTCATAAAGAAAGTCATAACTTTGGGGTAAATGAATATGGTAATGAGCCTAAAACAAACCCAGAACTTTTTATTGTGGACATTTCAAAAATAATCGCAATAATTTTACAGAATCAGTGCCTAAATGTTATCAATTCTATTGGCATTTTCTAAATTGACTCATGTTTTCTTAATAACTCAGATGAACAGATACTCCAATTTCTACATTATTTTAGCAGTTCCTTCAGCTAGCTATTGCTTAGCCAAGGTCCTTTCAAAATTACATTCATTTTAAACACCTTTGAAAGTTCTTAGTTTGATATACCTACTCAAACTGAGTAGTATTTTACTCCAGTTAAGTGATCCAGTCTAAATCAGTGGGGTCATTCAAGGCATAAAATGCTACTTGATTTGAGTAAAGATATTAGAATCTCATTCCAGTTGGAAACCCCCCCTTTTTTTTTCCTTTGAAACATTGATTTTAACCATTTATGTTGTTTATGATGGTATGAATGATGCTAACTTGTAATAACAATGCTAAGCTGGCTAATTCTGTATGGGTATACACATTTTGTGTGTCATCCTTACTCACCGGTTTTAGTTCTTTATAACCCTATTATATTTAGTTCTTAGTAACCCTATTGAAAGCAATAGAGCTATATATCGTCATTACGGATATGATACACACATGATATGTTTTGGCTTTGTATAGGAACAAGTTGTTCTAAGAGCAGCAAAACTAATGAATCCTGATTTCTTATGGAATGGTGCCTTGTTTCCCAGATGTTTCTGTCTCTCCCTGCAATAACTGCAGCTTCTGCCCTCTCTTCCTCCCAGTGCTCTTGATGACACACTGTGTGAGTGGCACAGCTATTTGGCTAACATAGCACATTGAGTGTATTGACTGCCCCACCAATATACAGCTGTCAAATGCCCTACAGGTTATTGCCATACAGAAAGTACAGTGGTTGAGCTCTGCAGATTTCTCCTTTACCCAGTCACTGATTTTCATTCAACTGTAAGAGTTAATTGTGTTTGAAATTTCTGCCTCCTCTTCTCTCAAATTTGGCTGAACCTGGCTATTGGATTGAAAAGTTATCGGAGGATGAGCAAGGGCAGTGGATGTGTAGTGCAACTGCATAAGCTTCTTCTCTATAAAAAACTTAATAAAAATAGAACTTCACATTTGAAATTGAGAAATTAAAATTCCAACAGCAATTGGAACTGCAGTGGGGTAAATTTTCTCCCACTTTGTTATGGCATGCAGTGTATGATATAAATGATGAGATACAAACCCTCCTTGTTTGTATCTTTGTTGTTTATATAGCAGCTTTAATGTTTAGAGGGTCTTAAATAAGTCTGACGTTTTCCCTGCATGGGCAAAGCATTTCTCTCTTGTGTTACTGACATATATTTGGCCTGTGAGAGATATGACATGACTTATTTAATGGTGAAACATTCCACTAAGTTCTCAGCAAATTCAAGGTCTCCACTTTAATCTCTTCCCCCC
>NW_020450916.1:1770756-1947932 GCF_003343035.1 Apteryx rowi | reverse complement strand
AACCAACTGGGCAATAATCAGTATTGATGACTTAATATAATGCCAGTTCCTGATGCAGTGATAAAGGAATTGAGATTTCAGTCCTTAATGCTTAAGTGGCCTCTGGCAGTGTAGAGTGGAAAACCTTTTGATGCCTTGACTCAAATAAGACTTTTAATTTGAATCAGACCACGCTTCAGTCCAAGTGCCTGAAGCCAAAGGTGGAGATGCATTTTTGTTAGTAAAGCCAATGGCCAGTGTCATGTTGAACACTCCTTTCAGTCAAGAGTCTGTTATCAGAAAGTCGAATTGTGGGAAGACCCTAGGGGTCATTGTAGACTGGTGAGAATACTATTGTGTCGCCTACAAAAGATTTTCCAAACCATGATACCCTCCTAATCCAATAGCCATGGACTGGAGGAAAGGAGGAGTAAGAACGGAGGGGGTTTTTTTGGTTTTTGTTCAGTTGGTTGGTTGGTTGGGGGAGGGACAGAAGGACATAGTGCTGAGCTGATTAAGCTACCTATAGCAACTGTAGTGGTCTAAGGTAAAGACTTTGCTGCTTTGTTACTGCCTTGAATCTGTAGTAAATGTCACTGCAAAGGCCAGGATGCTCAGCTTGACTTCAGACTGGGTTGTTCTGTTATTGCCCAGACCTTTAGCTTGAGACAGCTCTTGGGGAAGACAGCTGAATATAATAAACCATGCACACTTTTTCTATAGATCTCTAACAAACTTGGATTTGGTGTATTGAAAAAAACTAACGGAGTCTGATAAGGCAAATCAGGGTTGCTGGAGTGGTTTGGGTAGAACAATTCTGTAGTACAATGTAAAGCTGCATTTGAATTAATGGTAGTTACACATAGCATGGTTTCTCTTTATCAAGGGTAGAAGGCTATATCTTGTCTCTACCTTTTTAATACTGGCATTGACTGGTTGATAGACAAGCTGGAAGAGGCAGCTGACAGCAGCAATGAGCTGAGGGCTCTTCTGTTTCAGCATCTCGTACATATTGGTGATACTGCTTTCTTGACTCATTTTGGTGAATTGCTGTGGCTAGTGATTGAGCTAATTGAGCTCATATTCATATGGTTACTGTCTGGGTAAAACCAGCTTCCTGACCATAGCTTTTAATTCATGTCCCATGCTGTGAAATAGGCTCCAATTCTAGATTACAACTAGTGCAGTATTAACATATCCAGAGACTACAGGGGCCTCAGTAGTATTGTAGACAATATTGGAAGTTTGGAGATTGAGCTTGCAGCAGCCACTGTAAACATGATGTGGCCTCAGACTCGCTAAAAACCTGCAGATTTGCAGAAAAAATGGAATTTTAGAGCTTAGCTCAGGCATAGTGAAATGTGGGTCCCACAGAAGGCGGAAGATAGGCAGGCTGATGTTTTCAGTTGTCTTTATTTTCATCGGTATCTTTATCTGAAGTAGCAAGAGGAGATCATTAATGAGGCAATTCATAACCAGACCCAGCAACAGGCTTTATCAGTGCCAGACCCCATCATCCAAGAACCTAAGAGGAAGCCTGCCTGAGAAGGAGACAGCATTTCTCTGTTCTTATCCACAGCAGCAGTACACAGTCCTTTTTTTTTTTTTTTTTTTTTTCAAAAGCGCAACAGCTCCCCCCACCCGAAAAACACCCAAGCTTTTTGGAGGGCTACAAGCATTGATCCCTTTGAAAATCTTCTCCTTCCACATCCCATAAACCTATTCTGTTTTTAAATAATTTGTAATTGGAAAAGCTTGATGTAGTTGTTACAGTGAAACAGTTACAATCCTTATTCATGCTCCTGCCCAGGTTGTGGGGAGAGAATGTACCGGGATGTCATTGGGAAGTGTTCACCTGTGCACGATCCTCAGTTTGAAATAATTCTTTCAGCAGCTCTTCCCATCTTCTTCCCATGGTTAACTGTAATGGCCATTCCCTTCTCATCTCAGCCCCATGGCATATATTTTCTGTTCTGTGTAAATAATTAATAACACTTAAATCGGAGTCTAAGAAGAAACACTGAAGGGTTGTTTTTTAATCTACCAAACTGTTAATTTTTAAACACCCCCCTTACCCCCCACCTCCAAGCAAGGTCATGTTTCAGACTTCAAGCATTCTTTTCTGTATTTACATCAGAAAATGTGTACAAATCTATGTATGGAAAATTTTGCGCATTTTTCTGAAATCTCAGCTGTGTGCAGGATGAAAATATGAAGATGAAAGTGTAAAAAGAATTATTAAATGGAGATTCATATGGTCCCCTGCACACAGCAAGTGTGATTAAAATACTTCCATACAGATCTTTTTGTATATGTGTATATATAGTTTTATATTGTGAACTCTTCACTCTTGGTAATTAACAGTAACCTGCACAAATAGTCTCACTGGATTCAGTGGGTTTATCAATACAAGTAATTACTTACCTGTGGGAATAAGAGGGTTCACATTCTATCCCAAAATGAAGTAAAGTGCTGGTAACATAGAGAAGGAAGAAAATTACATTATCGGATAATTTCTTGTTATAACCAGTAATGTTTACCCTTCATATTTTTATAATGGTTAAAAGCAGTTTTAGAGTTAATGAGAGGGCAACTCACAGTGCTCATTGTTGAAATTTAAAGGCTTCAGTCGTTAGGTTTCCAGCAATAATCTGGTGGAATCGTAGCTCATTGGGCTCCAGAGCTCAATAAAACCACCACTTTCACTTGATCAGCATTTGAAGGCTGCCATTTTCATGTTGAAAATAAACATTGTTACTAGTGTTATAAGGGAAAAATGGAATTATGTATATTACCCTTCAGTGTAATACATCTCGAACACAAAATTGGGATGAATATGAGGGAGGTAGAAAGCTGTGGGTTTGTTGCTTGATTTGAGCAAACTATTGAACTCCATCAGATTTGACTTCAGAGCAATAAACATTGAAAAGCTTTGCAGTGATGCACAATAATAGATACAGTAAATAGGCACTAAACAAAATATTCATCTCTTCAGTACTGTATAGGTAAGCAGATGTCCTTGAGTTGCTGCCAGCCCGTACTGAAATGAATACGCTATTTCATAAAGATGAATTTTGCAAACAAGTAGGGCTTGAGAGACCCAGGCCATTAAAAACCATTACTGTATCTTGACCACTGGCAGTTTGTTACAATAGGAACCATGCTTTCATGGCTAAGAATTTCAAAGAGCTGTATGGACATTTTTCCTAAACATTGTATAGATGCATGGACACATAAAGAATTATGCAGTAAATTCTGCAGCTGAGAGATATAACTGGCTTGTAACAAACTTGCCTACTTAGAAGCGCTGCGCTGATGGCATTGCTATTCTTGACATTCTAATTCTGCTGCTTTCAATTCTCTTGAGATCATAAATCCCAAACAACAAGTGCCGTAAGCTAAAAAAGAAAAGGAAGATGACTGGTTTTTAGTGGCAATGTTCTGAAAGAATGGCAGAGACATTATAAGGTTTGTCAGAGAGCATAAAAAGCCTTTGTGGAGTGAGTGAATTAGGTTTCCTCTGTTGTTTCTTAACAGATCTGAAATTGATAGTAAGCATGGTGGTTTTGAACAGTCGCTAAGTTTCTAGCGTTTAATAGTTAATGGGAGGCTGGGCTGTAAGTTGAGATCAATCCCAGAGTAATGAATTTTACATTATTATATTTGTCTTTCTTGAAATATAAACATTAGAGGACCTATTCTCAAATGGCTTCCGACCCATTTTTTCATAATTAATACAGGAAATTCAAAAAACCTGACTCCCTGTGTAGCTTAGACAAAGGCAGATCTGTATTCATCAACACAGATTAATTAACCTGTTATCAGACACTCAGCTAGTATGAAGAGCTACAAAATAGACAGTTACGAAGAAGGGAGAGCTTTGACATAAAAAAAACATAAACCACATGTTATTTTGGATAAAAGATAAGTTTTGAAATTTTAATGTTGATGCTGAATAGTTTAAGATCTGCAGCAAATTTTATCCAGCTCTACTAATGTTGACCTTGGCATCAGTGCAGCAGTAGGATGAAATGAATTGCTCTTCCTCCGTTTATTTGATGGACAGTACTTAGCAAAAAACTGACCAAGATTACCTTTGAATGAGAACATCAACAGAGTCTGTCCTTATTCAGATCTGGAGACTTACTTTTGGGTCATTGTATTCAATATGACTCTACCATCACTTGGCAGGCTTTTTCTTTGTCTTCTTTATTCAATGAACACATCTGCTACCAGCAAGAAAAGGAGAATTATGCCCTCCCACTTAAATCTTATGCACTGTTTCAGCAGTATCATCTGTGACACCGAAGTGTACGGATTTGTTTTTCTTAGCCTTCCCAGTTTTGTTGCTTACAAGAACCTTATTCATGGCCTGACGCGCTATTTTATGAAGTCAGCAAAAAGACTGCCACTAATTTGAATGAGCTTTGGATCAAGCCCTCCACTTTTCAGCAACACAGAGTAAATCCTTTTGCTAGGGATATTAATGTGTCATTAATGCGTCAGTATCCAAAGTCTGTCACTCCCCAATTGGCTCAAGTTTTGAAGTCAACGCTAGTAGCAAAGGGGGGAACTTTGGGACCATCAGGAGTGATACTACCTGTCTGCCGTGTGTTTGTGCTGCAGTGCACATGCCCTGGAGATTCGGCCATCCTTGCTTAATAGCGTGCACCAGAATACTGCATATTTCACAGCACTGCGTGTGGAAGAACAGGGATGGGAGAGAGGGAGGTTAGTTTTTTGTCACATAGATCCCACAACCAGACACCCTTTGCCCATATCCATAACCAACCCTTTGTATGGCACAGCCCCTACCTTCACTGCTCTTGTACAACTCCTTATGATGATGATAAACCCTGATTTCTTTTGGAGCGTAAGGGGAACCTTAGATATCAGACCTGTTGCTGTGTTTGTCTTTGCTAAAGGAAGTTGACAAGTTTTCCTACCACACATGCAGGTTGGTGTTTTGCCATGAAGACAGAAGAGCCAAGGGATTTATTTGAAGCACAGCGCAATTGTACAAGACAGTTGATTTAAAATGAGTTTTACAGTTTTAAGTTCTATGCACAATGCATAAAATATTAAAAATTGATTGTACTGGAAAATAATGAATGAGTAGGCAGGTAATTCCATAAAGAAAAATGAAGTTAGAAATAAATACAGGATATCTTTTCAAAAAGACCAATAACCTTTTTAGTTTGAGAGAGACACAAAGCAATCTCTCTCCACAGTAGAGTAAGATTTTGAGACATATGGAAACTGAAGGAGTGATGCAACTATGCAGCACTTCTTGTTTTCAGCTTTAAAAATCTGCATCTCTATGGGTTTGTAAACCCTTTTGTATGCTCACATAATTGTTGGTCAGTCTTGTAAGAAAGTAAGAAAATGACAATTTTTCTTATGCTGTGATGCACTTAGTCCTTGTGTGGATGTGGAAAGTATGTAGTGAGAGTATTTGGTGAAATAAACTGAGTAACATATAGTAAATTCATGAGTATCCACAAGGTGAGCCAGCCTACAACAGCTAGTGTAACTAGACATCCATATTTACCATGCTCTAACCTCTCCCCCTGTCTTTACAGAAGAGAAGTGGATAGTCTGTAGTGACCTTATAAATGAATGATCAAATGCACACTTTGCATGCTACATGCTGTTGTTAGGATCCAAGTTTTAAACGGATATGCTGCTATTTTAGTTCCTAGGAAATACACTGGTAGCAACTGGTGATGAAGTTCAGCACCTGAGTGTTAAGTGGTCGAAGATTACAATACTTGTTTAAAATAGATTACAGATTTTGTAAGTGCACTCTGGAAATAATATGCAAAGATTTCCACTCTTGTAACTTGCACATTAGTATTAATGGCAAATAAGCCATTGTATATTCAGATGGTAGATTGATATCTTTTTGTCCTGGCATGACAAGTAAAGCATGTTTCTACCCTTCCATTTGTTACCCCTATCTGTAACAAGCTGATAAACCTTAGATCTGTAAAAGTCTTACCTGAATGCATTTGTTAACGTCTTGCTTCGCTAGGCATGATGATGTATCGTATAGTGCATGCCATTTTCATTGCATAAACCAGGTTGATATGTGGAGCTGCATTTGTTGTCAGTCATGGGATTACTGGGATTACTTGATTTCTTCTCTGTGTAGGCCTAGTTTGGAAAGCACTGGGCTCAGTTCATCCCTGTTCAGCACATCACAGATACATGTTCTTAACTTCAAGCATATGCTTAAGAACTCTCTTGAACAGAGATGTATTTCTGAATCAGTCATGGTATTTTAAGTAGCTGCACATGCAATTATATTATATTATGTTGATTGCACTACATAAAAAGCACTAATATGTAGCTTACTGCAAAATTTTGAGAACGAAAGGCCCCTTCATGTTAAAATATAGCCTTATTTTGTTTTTTGAATCATTTGTTATAAGATAACATCTTGATTTTTGTAGAGCACATACTTTCCATATGGGTTTACACTGGTACAGGGAACTAATTCTCTTTATTTCTGTTTTGCAGCGGGAACAACATATATCTTTAGCAAAGGTGGTGGACAAATCACTTACACGTGGCCTCCTAATGATCGGCCAAGCACTCGTGCAGACAGACTGGCAATAGGGTTTAGTACTGTTCAAAAAGAAGCTGTGTTGGTACGAGTGGACAGTTCTACTGGGCTCGGAGATTATTTAGAGCTGCATATCGTAAGTATTTTTAACAAATGCATGTTATTTCTTTATGTCTTGATTGTTCTTATATTCGTGGCATTTGTTTTTGTTTTTAATCTAAGTACAGCAGTTTGTTAATTAACCTTTTAGGGTCAAGAGTGAATTAGATGATAATGGCCTATAGCATACAATGCTCTGCAGGATTTCAGACATTCTCAAAATGCCTCTTACTTTATACGGTGCTACCTTGTACGGCTTTTCAATTAAAAATCACGTTGTAGTACCTGTACAGATATAACAGTTTACTACAATCTAATTACATAAAGTGGGATTTAGCAATGTCAGAGGAAGGTGCATTAATTCTGGAGGATTTAATGTGGAACCTGTTGGGGGAATCACAGTGTACCACAATTGACTGTGCTCCTTCTTAATATTAGAAGTTATCCTGTGATTTCACCATTGCTGCGTGATGATAAATCTTAAGCAGAAGGCAAGGCTGTCATGCTGGGAAGTCTAAAAAAGTAATTTCAGCTGCCTTAAAGCAAATAACTAGCAATCAAAATTGAAAGCATCTGTATTTTTATGGCAACATAAATAAATGATCAGTTGAGATAAACTTAACTAGGGCAGTATAAAATTTTGTTGTTTAGATTAATCTCAACTTTGTTAATGTATTAGCTTGATCTTGATTTAAAAATCTTGCTACTTTCAGAACTAGAATAGTTCCTCTTGAAAGAAATTACTTATTGATCTATAACCAATTACACTTTTACCCTCAGAAAACATTCTGCAGTTATTTTCAAATCATAAGGAGCAGCACTACTAAATTAGAGGGAATTATGGTATTCAATCTTCCCAGGTTCCTTATTTCTGTACAGGAAGTCTCGCATTGTGGACCAACGTGATTTTTTTTTTTTCTGACTTCAGTAAATAAAGAAAGAAGGCCTTAAATGAAATTTAAAGGTTGTCTATACCCTTCTCTTACACTGAAATGCATGGAAAAAATGTCTGGCTGCTATAGTACAATCTTAACTTAAAAATGTGAACCAAGCAACTTCTTCCAGATGCCAGAAAAGCTGAGAGCTCACATTTTTCAAGGCAAGTTTTGGGTTGAAGAGAATTGGCTGAAGAGAACTGGCTGAAGAGAATTTAAAAAATTGCTTTGCAAAGCAATGTCTCACATCAGGTGCCTAGTCATCAGGTGCCTGTTTCTTTGCAACCTGAGACCAGGTCCACCTGCTGTGGAGCGCACTGTTGCTTTCTTCTCACAGTGTTATCTTTTTCAGTAGTACTTTAAAGAATGCTTTTCTTGTATATTTGATATATCTGAAGTTTATCAAAGCAATATTTGTGCAATCTGCTGTCGAGCCTTGTTTTTTCCATTTTAAAACAAAACAAACTGTGATCATTAATTATGAGTTGGAGATCAAAGTGCAAAAATCATTGCCAGGTCGTAAGTGGTGTTTTTCCCAGAATAGCTTACATCCATGCTGTACTAACAGATGGTAAAAGTAAGAGAATAATTGAGAGTTTTCTGTGATCATAAACAGTACCAATTTAATAGTGATGGGGAAAATCATAAATTATCCTTTACCAGTCTTTTAAAACTTCTGTGAAGCGGGAGAAGGCCCGTTAGCATCATGTACCATGAGGCGATCCATGCCTCCTTCTCCTGTCTTTGTAAGAGGCTTTGGGAACCTCCAGGGAGTCCACTCTGGTTCAGAGCAAAATCCATGATAACTTTGCAGAAATTTCACGGGAAGTGAAGTCTGACCTTCTGAAACTTCCTTCTCTTTATCATTCCTCTGGAGTGGAGATACAAAGGGATCGATCTGAAATCCTGACACATTTAAAAAGGATTTTTTAAGGGTAGTCAATGTTAGATAAAGCTTGGAAAACTGCTCGGATATAATTCCCCAGAATCTATTTCAGGTAAGGATAGTAGTCAAAAGGAATTTGGAAGGCAGTATTTTCAAAAGTGCTTATGTTGTCTAAGAACGTACATCTTATTAAAGTCAGTGGAACTGTAGGCACTTCTGAGAATTTTACCTGAGGTCTGTTTTAGCTCAGCATGATATTGTGAAACATCATGGTTATAAAAATGAAGAAGAACACAGAAATGGAAAGGCCTATCTATACGCTATATCTGAAAAATAATTTTATTGGAATGAAGTTTAATTTTTTTCAGTAGCTGGCAGCTTCTGTATTAAACTAGCTGTAATAAAGGTAAAAGGTGGGTTGTGTCACACAAAACTTCCACCTTGCACCAATGTTGAGATATGTCTAAGAATAGCTCATCTATTAAATAACCAGAAACATGTATAAGTTCTGAATAGTGGAAGGAGGAAAAACTGGAAGGAAGGAAAAACCTAATTCTGCATGTTCTTTTGCATGCACCAACTCCTATGTTTGTACAATTAATATGCATGAGCATTTGCAGTAAATGCCTGTGTACATTTAGATGCACTATGCATGGATAACTTAGCTCTGTTTTATACCAACTATAACATTATAACAAGTGTATTCTTGAAATTTAATTATTCTGGGATTCAGTTTTACAGTGTGATGGAAACTGGTTCTTTTGTCTGTTACGGAGCTTCCATGTTACCCAGCTCGGATCCTCTCCGGTGGCAAAATTTGAGATAGATGTGTGATGATAGGTTCAAATTGTATTTTCAGCAGTATGGTGGCAAAGAACATTTGTAACTATTGCTTTGAGTTAAAAACTTTAAACCATGGGCCTCATAAAGCCTTTACTAACATGCTGGGGAGGGTGCTTATTTGGGATGTTTCAGAAGAGACATGAGATGGCTTCCTCTTAACCTTCTTCATTCTAGCAGTGGAAGAGGAAATTACAGGTTTGATTATGGTACTTTAATGCCTACTTGCCCTCCTTATTATTCTGTTTACTTAAAGATGATGTAAACCTAATAATGAAACCAAGCTCATAACAAATTCTGATTTGGAAAATTGCTACTTGATCATCTGAATCACAGCTTTAGTGTTATGTTAGAAACACGTTTATTTAAAATAATCATTTAACCTCCCAAAATAACCATTGTTAATATGGGAAACATTTAAAACAATGTGTAGTCGGCATTGCTACCAGATGTTTAACAGTTTCAACGCAAGTATTTTGAATTCCAAGATAGATTATTATAAAACTCCACCTGTACTGTAGCAGCCTCAGTATAAAAGGGTGGTTGTGTGTATGCATGATGTATATGCATCTCTGTGCTTTAAGAAGTCGTTGTTAATATGATTTGGGGATCTTGAGATGTGTCAATTAGTCTTCACAGCTATTGCTTGACTTGTGTTATGGAAGTGAAGTAGTCTCCTGTGCAGTCCCTGTAGAGAGAGCTAGTTGAAGAGGAAATAGATATCATGCCTAAAAGTCAAGCTGTCTGCTTTTCTACTGCCACTGCCTTCTCCTGTTGATGGATAAAAGAAGGACAGACAGCCCTGAGAACGACTGTAGTCCTCCGTTTTTATTCCCTTCTCTTGGCATGGCCCACATCCATCTCCCTGCCAAGTGGAAAAAGGCGGCAGCTTATTCATGCAGTGTTCGGGTAATCACACATGCACCTCTGGGCTTGGTTTTTCACGGACTTTGAAAGCCCTTAGGCAATTCTGTCAGTGATTCCTGTTCCCAGCTCTGCTTTTTTTCCCTTCCCATACTCTTCTCCCAAATCATTAGACAGAAGAGTAGATATATATATGTCATCATCTTTCACAAGCGCTCTGCTGTCACAGCCTAGCGTTTCCAGCTTTTCTGTGGTGAGGGACAAAGAGAAATTAGACAAAGATACTGCCTTCAAGGACTAAGAAATCTTACTAAATTGTTCTTTCTGGCAATGCTGGTAGTATAGTAAAGCAGCATTCTCTAGCATGCCACAAGTAGTATTTGCTCTGCTAATGAAGACAAGAAGGTTAGATTTCCATTGATAGACTTCAGCTGCTTTTAAAAATGGTTTTAAGTACAAATTATGCCAGCCTTTGATCTTCTGTTGTTAAAGTGGAAGACTTTTAAGGTATATACCAAAATGTAATATTTTGTGTGCATGTTGAACAGAGTCTGCAGTTTCTGTATCTTCCTTGTTTGTGCCATTTTTATTAGAATCTAAATGTTTTGAGAGCACAAAACCAATGTTTTGTCTTTATAGTTACGGCTGATTTTGAAATTCAGATTGGGAAGTTTGTATTGGTGACGAGGCCAACAGAGCATTTTAGGTCTTACATCTTTGCAGTTCCAGAAAAGACACTTCTAGCTATGTAAGCTAAACTGAAGTCACTTGTGTTACAATCTCAAGCAGAGTGATGAATTACTAATTAGACTCAGTTACGGATCTCATGGATCTGCTAAAGTAGGTGAAGTGACAAGGTGAAGTTTGTTCTGACGACAAACATCCATACGTGCCACCAGCAGAAGTAAGATGGATGTGGCAGCAAACATTGCCTGACCCACTTCCCGGTGAGGCTGGGGAAAAACTCCCCATAATTCCAGTGGGAGAAGGGTGAAAATCCCACATAAGTTATAGTACATATGCAACACTAAAAAGAAATCACTAGACTCAAGGACTGCCAGCTGTGGGGATATCAGGGCAGCTTTTTTCCCCCCCATTATCTTTAATATTATTAGGAAAAATATTGTAAGGAAGCTGTAAGCTGATAAGATTAACACGGTGATGGGAAAGCGTGGGGAACTATTTTTAAAGATGTAGTAACATATTAACTGGAAATGTATGGTATGACTAAGGACAGACAATACGAATATATGCAGTGGAAATCTCAGTTAATCTGGAATACTCTGAAGGTGCAGCGTTACTGCTATGACAGATAAATCAATATTATATTTAGATTTTCAAAATGTATTTGTAAAGCCTTCATAGTTATGATTAATGACTAGGTAAACGGTCATGTAAGAGGAAATATAGCATGCCTTTTAGAAAATCGGGTTTTAGATCACAAATAAATTCAGTTTGTGCTCTTTGTCTCAACTATTTATATATTACATCTATTAAAATATATATTGAGGAAAGGCATTATCATCTCAAACTTTTTCCATGAGAAAGATGCAGATAAAATTCAAATGAAAGCTTTTGTGAGTTTGTGTCAACTTCAGTTCAAAAAATTTCTTCATTTAAAAAAAGTTAAGCTTTAAAAACAGTCATTTGCCTCCCCATTTTATGAGATATTTTTTCAGTTTTTGTACATGATGTACTGTACTTCCTTTTTTTTTTTTTTTAACTAGGGAAATATTTAATATCTTGAAATGAAATCTTGATTTTTGTGTTCAGAATTAATACTGATATCAAGTGGGTTTGGTTTTCAGCTTTAAGTTCACGGAAAATTCTGGGAAAGTCCTCTCAACATTTTCCCTACTCAGTTCTTGGAACTGTTGACAGACTGAAAAAGACCATTATTTACTGTTCTTCTCTCTCTCTCTTTCACTTATGCAGTATTGTTATGTACCAGATTTTTAATAGCTGATTCTTTTAGATTTTATTTTAGATATACATAATATATGGACACTTTCAATTTATGCCAACATAATGGCCTTCCTTCAAGCAAACAGAAATAATTTAAAGTAAAACCAGGGTAAGAGTAATCACATACAAAGTAAAACTAGATCAGACCTCTATGTGTGAGTGTACAAGGAACAAAAATTGAAAAGTCTTAAGATTAATTTTTTATTCTCTTTTGAGTACTTCACATGTCTTGGGCTAAATACCTAATGGAAAATCAATTGAAAGATTCCTATTGACTTAGTTGTATTTGGATCAATGCCTAGAGAGTTGAATGTACCTTAAGTGAAATTGGTGGTAAAAATCCCTTTGATTTTAATGTTTTTACTGGAGCTAATTAATTTTCCCAGGAAGAGTTTAATAATCTTTACAAAAATATTGCCAGGATAATGTTTCTTCTAATAATCGACTTTCAAATATAGAATTCCTTATTTTATATGTGTACCTGTGCAGTGCTGTGATTCATTAAGGCCAGTGATGGCTTGTATATGCATGAAAAGGTAATGACTTTAAAATGTAATAATCACATCCAGGCAGGGCTGAAAAACAGGAGAACTAAGTTTCGGAGATCTAAAAGTGCTGAGCATGTACAAGAATGACTTAAGTCAATGGAAGCTGAATATAGCCAGCACCTTGAAAATCAGGCCTATGTCTTATCAGCTCAGTGGGTCTCAGTGATACCTCACTGAAGCTCTGGAAAGACTGTGGATCATGATGGTTAGCAGGATTGTGATATTTAACGTTCTGCCACTTTGATACACAAGAAAATTACTTAAGACTGATGTTATCTAAACCAGAATTCTGCTAATATTTGATGCTGCTTAATTTATTATGCTTATATGCATATTTATTTGTGTTTTTTTCAATTTTATATATATTTATGGGAAATACTGTAGGAAATTTAATTGTTGTGGGCAGTGAGTGTTCTTCTCTTTGGGGAACAAAAACCCAGCAACCAGACTATGTGTTAATCTGTAAACTGTTTGAAGAAAAATTACTATGAAAGAAAGATTCCCAGACTTTGAATAATGAAAAGAAGTGCAATCAAAAAAGAATCATTTATGCGACTAGATAGGCAGGTGAGAATGCAATTCAGTGTACACAAATGTAAGTTAATTAGAATGGGAGCAATGAATTAATCTAGGGAATTTGTGCTAAATGGAGCAATCATTTACCTCACTGATGAGTTTGCTGGAAAAAAATAAATAAATCACTGAAACGGTCAAGCCATGCCTTGAAAGTATGCAGTGAAGTTACTGTTTTGTAATAGCAGAGAGATGAATTAAGAAACTCTAAAAAGGATTTTACGATGTAAATTGTTTGTTAATGCCTGAACTTGAATCTTCTGCACGGTCTGTTATCCAAAAGCTGTTTTTCAAAGAAAGCTGCTCTTTTTTTTCCTGAGCAGGATTTAGCACTGAGCAACAGTGGCCAGTTCTTGCCACGCATAGGCCAAATTGCTGAGAGAAATGTGCTGATTCTCAGTGGAACAGAAAACACTGATATGTTACTGATAGGTCAAAAAGATGAATGGAATTTGGCGAGCTGAAATAGTTCAAGGGTTTGGCTGTGACTGCAGTCATGGAGCGCTGCAAAGAGAAATCCTCGTGCTAGCATGGTACCTCTGTTTTAACAGTGGGGCGGCTCTGATCTCCTAGCCGTGGTTTCCTGTTTGCTCAGCCTAGAAATGTGGTTGAGGGAAGCAGCTCCTTTTGTCTTCTCACTCTATCTTGGTATGAATAGACGTTCTCACTTCTTCCTCTACCAGTTTCATAAATCCTTTATGCATCCTGCTCCTTTCATGCTTTTGGGAGAAGAAAAGCTTCCTTTCCAAAAAGCATACTGGATGAAGGGGTCACCACCTGCCCCACCTTGTGGTGAGAGAAAATTGCATGACCAGAAGGTCCTAAGTTCACAGCTAATGTGAACTTAACAAACAGAATGAAAGCTCTGGATGACTGAGGATGACTAGCCACTTTTGTCCATCAAACCTACATGGTCAGTCATACTTCCCTGTTTATTACATCTATTAGATATGTTATTAGGCATATGCTGCTTGTTATATCTAGTAATATAATGCAGTCAGCACCAATAATATTTCTTATCTTGTTACTGTCTAGTTCCAGTCTAACTTTAGAGAGTCACACAAAGGAAGATTTATGCTCCCTTTTCCCCCTTGCTAGACATGCCTGGGGTTGTCTGGGCTCAAGAACAAGTGGGATATTTGTGGACATTGTATGTTAATGCCATATATTAGGAGCTATTATTGTGCAGGTCATAGGCACTTTGGACTGATAGTATTGTTTTGAAAAAATAGTGACAGATGCGAGCAATGGCATCACTTTCAGAGTATCTAAGGCTAGGCTTTTAGCTCCTGATGGTAGCTTGAGTATGTGAGAGTGGCCCTCAGATTGCTGTGACCTGTTGAAAGAGGGCTGGGCTTGCACAGGACAGAATCAAGGTGCATTTTTTATGAAGATAAGCCAGAATCAAAGATCTGGCTCATTAACTCCATGTCTTTTAAATTTATGAGCTCTAAATGGGGGTAAGGATATAGTGTGAGCAACCACACAAAGTACTAGTGTAGCAGTTTTTCAAGAACATGCAGTATGAACAATATCATTTTCAATATCAGTCAGAAAGATTAGCCTAGTGATGCAGAACTGGCATAGGGGAAAAGCACTGCTGACACCCTGAGCAGGTTCTGATCCTAATCCCACATGGATCTGATCCCACTGATTCCACTAGTAATTAGTCTGAAGAAACTGCAGACATATGAGTAAATATGAGTAGGGTCTGCATCAGGCTGGAAAACTCCTGCTGGAAGGTGAAAGATGCAGAGGCAATTTTACAGAACCTGCTGCTTTGCTTCGGGCATTTGTTAAAGTAAACATTGTTATTGTAGTTAATCACTTTGTGCTAATAAGGAAAGCTTGTCTTAATGCTATTCTGTTTCTATGAGATACTACCTGAATTGTAACACATAATTAGTTAATTAGCCCACTTACTTAATTCAGGTTTTGCCCTGTGATGCTTCAGTGTCATCACCAAACTGGAAACCTGTTTTAACATTTAATGCTAGTTGTTGTTGTTTTTTTACCAGATTATTTTATCATCCTGAGCCTTTCTCACTTTCCACTTACACCACTGTGTCAGTGAGGTGTAACCGTAGTGAAACCACTGAATTTAATCAGGCGTACTGGAGAGCAGGACTGAACACACTGGGCCTGGTTCTTACTTCCACCCATGTTAGTTGCCAAACTTTTACTATCTCATTGCACCAGGGTCATGCAGGAAATAGTGTCAGAGCAGGGATTTTAACTGAATTTCCTGAAGTCCAGGTTTACAACTGTATCTTCATTTGCTTTTCAGTAATGTGTCTGTATTCTCTAATGATTTTCTCTCTGAACTGAGCCTAACACACTAGACACTAGTGTAGCTCCACTTCTGGTACATCATTGTATAACCAAACACATTCTCTTTCCCAGAGCTGAGCTGCTGTTTCCTCTCTCCCCCCCAGCAATAGTCATAGCTGCGTAATGTTTGCCTGGCCTATCAATTTTTTAGTGATTCTTCCCGTTCGACAGTGTGCTGCTGCCACTGTTAAGCCTTTTTGTTTTTTGCTTAGATCATGCTGGTCTCAAGAATTTCTGCAACAATAACAGGCATGATAAGGATTTTATGAACTGATGTTGTCAATTTTCTGGTGGAATAACAATCAGCCTAACAACGGTTGGGTTTTCCTGGTAAGTGTTTAGAGAGCCTTACAAATCTCCATGTTCCTGAAAACCCAGATATACTGCAGAACTCCAGCGGGTGGATTTCCTCAAGGAACTGACTCATGCATTCCTTGCCTTGCGATAATTACCTAGATTACACTGAATAAGAGGTACCCAGGAACAAAGGGAAGGCACAGTTCCTTCAGTTTTGCCAGTTCTGTGTGAAATTATCCTGCAGCCTTCATCACATCAGCGTGAAACTACTGCCCCAGCTTTAACTTCTTGTGCTAGAATTTGTTGCTGATAATCTATGCTCAGTCAAGGACCAAATGTAAGTCTAGATATCCCCTCAGGACGATGTAAATCGAGCTTGCTGCTGCAGCATTATACTTCCCTGTGGTCTAGGGAAAGCTGCTGGTTGTGGATGGGGAAGCCTTTCCTCTGCGTTTCCCGCTGGAGTGGGCAGCTGTTGGGTCTGACATCATCCAGGGCCACTGCAGTGGAGGATGAGGCTGCAGCGTTACACCCCCAGTGGGTCTGGTGCTCAATTTTGGGGCTGGAATCTCATTTTTTCTGGTTAGCCCTCACCCTTGATGGACTTGCTGCTTTCTGCCGATGCACTGAATGCTACAGACTGCTGTTCCCTGTGAAACCCCAGTAATATCCTGAAGCCTTATGATCGGGAGTTCCCCGCACAGGGTTTCTCTTCTCACACTGTGAATTCTAGGGAACGACAGAGAGTTCCTGGAGCAAAAGCACCCAGCCTTTTCCTTGCAGAGCAGATGATAAGTTTTTAAGACTCGCTGTGGATTATGTAGCCGTGCCTTTTCATTTAGGGACAAGCACAAAGAGCATTATCGTTCATGAAGTTACTTTACAGTAACTTCTACAATTAAAATAAAAAGTGAAAATATTATACTATAGAACCTTAATAACCACTCAGCATATTTGATAATGTCGCTGCTGTCGGTATCATATTCACCAGTGTGTTTAATAGCTGAACAGATGCAGCTCACTAGAGCACCACATGGTACTCAGCAGCAGGGAGTCCCATTTGACAAGTTGGTTTTGTTTTATTTCCTTCCTAGAGCATCTTCCTTGATATCCCAAATTTCTGTAGTGTTTTGATTTGTTATTCAGCAAGCAGAAAACGGCAAGGGGATTCTGTACTGCTTTTTTTTCAAAGCAAGTATTTTTTGGACTTTTCAGTGCAAGAACTATGAAATTTCTGATAAAGCTAACTGTAAGGAATGTTTTAATGTAACATTGTCAGCCCTTGATTTGAAAGGATTTGTTTTTAGCAGCTGGTATGTATCTGCATGCTCATGTTGCTTGTGAGATATCAGCTTTGCTGGGTTTGAGGAGGTGGTTTGTGGTTTTCAGGAATATCTTTTTTTAATTGCAAGGTTTTGCGTACATGTCTGCAAGTCACTTTGCTCAGTGAGCAATAACTCTTGGCTGTAATGGTGCCAGGGGATGCTTCAGTCGCTCGGTGCTTCTAGATTTGCTCTCTGTGGATCAATTCTTCGGAGCATTTTGTGAGCTACTTTCCAGTCTTCTAATTGCTTGTCTGGAAAAACACCTGATATATACTCTGAGGCTAAAATAAGATGGCTGCACACTTAATATATTCTAAAAAATCACAGGACAATATAGAGTAGGTAATGAAACCCTGGAAATATGATTTGCCTATTTGCTTCCATGAAACATAATAAAGATGGGAACGAGACTAAAAGCGCTGCAAGAATTATGTTATCCATCCCGTATTACCTGGTCCATAAATAAACTGAGAGCCTTCCCCTGGTTATATCTCCTATTCCTTATTAAGGTGATTATATAGTCAAGGTTAGAGGCTGCCAAGAGCTGAATTCATGGGCAATGTCTTCACCAGAACTGAAAAACTGTCACAGCTTGATATGTGATCAACTGGTACACTGCTTGGGAAGATACTGTTTAAGAATTCTGTGTTTCTTTTCCTAATCTACTTTTTTAATGTTTTGCTGGCTATTTAGATTGACATTCTTAAGGATTTGATTTTCTTTTCTTCTTTCTTGCTCTTCACTGCACATTCAAACTCAAAAAACATAGGCATGCCTCATTGTCACAGCTGTAGTGTGGTACATGATGACACCAAGCTGTGCTAGTGTGGGAGGAGGGGAGATAGGGGTTGCAAGCACTGTAGAGAACTGATTAAAATTCAAAATGAGCTTGATAAAGTGGAGAAATAGTCTGAAATCAGGAAGATGGATTTCTACAAAAAAAAAGTGCGGAGCTCTGTACCTAAGATGGAAAAAATCAAATGCACAGCTATAAAACGGGGAGTAATTGTGGCCAAGAAGCAGTTCTGCAGAAAAGGCTTGCGAAGTTACAGCTGATTGCAATTTGCAGCAGAAAAAGACAGGCCTCGTCTGGGCTGTATCGACAACATGTGGGGTAGCACAGGAGTTAATTGTTTGCTCAGTACTGTGGGGACCTTAGCTGAAGTACTACGTCTAGTTTTCAGTGCCGTGCTTTGAAAAAAGAGGTAAGTCAATTAGGGAGCCACTAGAAGAACACCAAAACTATGGTTTAATGAATGTATAGCTCCTAAGAAAAAAATGAAAGAAGTGGCCTTGTTCTGTTTCTAAATGAGAAGACAGGGAATGACTGACTGGATGTGAAAACAGTCTTAACATATGCAGGTTGTAGTAAAGAGGGCTGTGATTAATTTGTCTTGCCTGTTTGTTAAGATAAGGTAAGAAATAGTTGGTTTAATTTGCAGCAATGCCTGGATCAGGTATTAGGAAAAGCTTTCCAGCTATGTTTGATGGTTAGCAGTGGAATGAGTTATGTAGGCAGGCCCTGTCAATGTATGCTTTTTAAAATCGGTCTATGTCCCTGTCAGAATGATGGGGGATGTCATGGAGACCACTGCTATACCTTTGTGCTAAAGTTAGCATGGATGTACTTGCTGTTGCTACTGCATGATGAGTGTAGTGAGATCCCATCAAGCTTTGCACTCCTGTTTATGCTGTAGTTTTTAACTGGAAGGCTTAGGTCCAGGAATGATTTAAGCACTTGTATGAACGTTTAGATGCAAGCACAGTGAGGTTCTTTGTTTTCGTTCCTAAAGCCATGGAAAAGGGACAAAGTTAGCTGCTTGTAAGCATTTTCTTTTGACATCTGTTGGTCTTAGTGTTATCGGCAAACTGTAATAATGTGCACAACCATGCAAGATTCTGATTTCAGACTATTTTCTCCCTTTGCTTTGTGAAAAATCCCCTTTTGCTGAATGCTAGCATTGCCCCTGTGTGCAAGGAAGAGTCTGAAGCTGTACCTCTGAGCACCGCGCTCGGGCTGAGCGAAGGGAGCTTTGGCGAGGCTTCGCAGCCTGCTGGTGTGTGCCGCCTGTTCAGCTGGTAGGAAAGGTGGCGATGATGTAACTAACTTTGCCTGCTCGCCCACCTCTCAAATGTTAGCAAGCGTTTGCTGTGGTTGGTGTGTGGGAGTGGTGAGGTAATTTGAACCGTCCTGGTATAAATGCAAAATAACCTTAATGGGCTGTGTGGATTACTGAGCAAAATTTGTTCGGTTATGTTGCAAGAATAACTGGGGTGAACTTATTTTTCCCAGTTTCAGAGCTATTTGGCCAGTTCATTGCCTACAGATAAAACTGCCAAGTTGGTGTGAAATGTTGCTTCCAGTTTTCTGTTTGCTGTGGTGTATGCATATTATAGTCTTTTCTAACAGATAATAGTTGTTCACAAATCAGTAAAGTTAGCTTTCCTGTGTTATCTCTGAAAGGAGTCTCTGGCTTCTTCACATTAGTGAATATTTGTGATGAGGCCTTTTAATGCTTTTAACAGAACATTGATTTTTTTAAAAAATTGTCTTTAGCTATAAACAATTATCACAACTTAGGGCTCATACCATAAAACCTTGTTACGCTTTAAGTGTATATATGAGAGTTTTGGCATTGTTCTCTGGGACAAGATCTTGAAACTCCCTATGTGCGTTAATCCGTGGGCTGTATTCTGGGGGGTTCCTCTGGAACAAGGCAACACGTTGCCCTGAGCCCAAGCCCTACTGTATCTGCAGGAACTTGAGCTGGACTGCAATGGCTTGGGTGTGGGGTTATCTTTTTGCAGTAATAGTTGATGACGGTCTGTTTAGGTGTGAATCAGTAGCATTGCTCTTTGTCTGCTCACAACCATTTCCATACAAAACGAGGATGTTTACTCCATGACGAGGGAGGTAAACCTTCCCTGAACTCTGTCACCCTGTCCTTTAATCATGTTTTCTACTCTCTTTTCCCCAATTTGTGTCGTACAACTTCCCCAGCTATGCTGTACTTCTGTAATCGCAGAGGTAGGTCCTGGATTTGCTTCATTTCCCCAAAATATAGAAGTTTTCCAGGCTGGTAATAAATGTCCTTTCATTCAGTTGGAGGGAAAACAATGAATAAAATAGCTGTTGTAACTGTGTCAGGATTCTTGCTTTATCTGTGTTGTATCAGAAATGTTGCTCTCTAATTACTATATTTAATCTTTGCTATTGCCTGATGCAGGTACTGTACAATATCAGGAATAGTGGTACATTGACAAGCTTATTACTTTTGACCCTCAGAGACATTGGTCACAAACACTTTTGGTTTACTGTTTGAGRGATTCATGCTGTATTTTTCCTATAATGTACAGTAATGTTAAAAATCTAGACTGTGAAATGGCCTTGCCTGAATCGTGTTCTCCCACACACGTACTACCCATGCAGTGATTATCAGAAACATTCCCAGCATTGTTAGTATTTTTCGAAATGTTGTGGAATTGTAAACAAGATTGACTTCTGCATGTGAATTTTGCACATGTATATCCATGCTTTGGAAAGCTTACTGACTTGGAGTATTTTTTAATTGCTTCTTAAGTGTTAGCTTGTGAGAGAGTTTCTAATGACAGGCAAATGACTTGCCTGTGGTGAGCCGGCAGATGTAGAGGAAGCCGGATATATTCCTGGAACCACAAACGCCTTTTGCATCAGGTGGAGAAGGCAGTGGAGCCACCCTGCAGCGGGACTCACCGGTTCTGAGTGGCGTTAAATTATGGTCTCAAAGGGAAGGAGAGAAGAGCCTGACACTTGTCCCCTCAGCCCTACTGGAGAGGGGACAGCAGCCTTTTGGCACATAAGGCATAAAATCAGCCCAGCTGATTTTTAAGAAGTTGTTATTTTTTTTTTTTTTTTCCTGCTATCAGTCTGCTGGTTCTTTTGTTACAAATATTTGGAGTGGAAGGCTAATAGCTTTGTGTTTTTCTCCAAGTCCAAGCATATACACCTATATTGGAAAAATTACTTAGGGCAAACCTTGACATAGTAGATGCACTTTGCAAATCGAAGGCTACCCAATGGATGGTCAGGTGTGCTAACCTCTATGTGTTTCTGTTCACCACCAGACATAAGATACTGAAGGAGAAAGATCTCTAGGTAGTAGTATTGTTTAAGGTAGAAAATGATGTTTTTCCAGTCTGGTGAAGAATGAGCGAGAGATTAGCACTGGATAAAATAACTAACTTACCCAAAGAATCCTCATTCATCAAAATTAAAAATCTTTGGGTGGAATCAAATACATATAAATGAAAACTCTAATCTGGAAAATTCTTAGAGTTGGAATAGCACTTACAAGTGAAGGTACAGGAACTGTTTCCTCAGCAACACTAACGGGTTGCTGCCAATTGCAGGGAGATTGGGAGGAACCTGGATTCAAACTCTTTCCCCATGTCATTTAGATTGGGACCTAATCCAGACCCCCACATTGTAGCTTGAGGACTTTAAATGTTAGCTTTTGACTTGTCTTGGTGAGTCAATATTTGTTGCTGTGTTTCTAAAACTGTAAAATTTTATTTTTGTTGTGCATAAAAAAGGAGGTTGTTCTCAAAACTTTCTCTTATTCAGTGTTTGTGAAAGAAATTGGTTTCTAGACAATGTTAGCGATAATGAATTTTCTATGTATCGATGATAAAATGGTGCTAGTTATTGTGTAGTCACTTTGACAATTCCTAGTTGCTGTTGCTTACCTAACTTGCGATGTTGTTGCTGAACTCAGGATCCACAAAGCAAAAATTTGTCTTCTGAAAGTTGGCTGAAACATTTTAAGTAGAACTTCAATATTTATTTTTTTAAATTTGATTAAAATAAAGGAAAGAAGTCCTAACTGTTGTTTCCAGAATTGCTTACAGGTGCAGGAGGCAAAGAACTTGGAGAAGATTGCAATAGCTGCACAATGTTAGGGACCTATTAGAAGAAAAATATGACAACACACCAGTTTTTAATGTGAAACATGGTGTATTCACACTTCCTGGAGCCTACTGTACATTTCCAAAGACTAACACCTTTTCTAAATCCCTTAATACCACTGAATTCATTGCATCTTTTTAGCACAATTGAATATGTCTGGAGATGTGGACGAGGGGCATGATGATAAAGCACTGTAGTGGTGGAAAAGACAGAACAACTAGATGAAACGTTCTCTTGTACGTTGTGATTGGTATTTTCCCTAGCTGTAAAAGTGGTTTATGCATTTTTATGACCAAGTTCAAGCACCTGAAATATTTTAAATCTGGATTCTATTTCATATTTCCTTGATTTGTTAAAGACCCTGGAAAAACAGGCAACATGAAATGATTCTCTGTATCAATTATTTGTTATAAAACTTCAAAAAGATTTAGTAATTCTAACCATAAATTAAACTGTTAGAAGCAATTAGTACATGTGTGACAGAAATGTTTTAAAAGGCTTTTTTAATAGTTAAAGATTAAATAATCTTTTAAAAGCCAGCTGCAACTCCCCATTTTATTTCCTGCTCATAATGAATTCCTGCTGCAAGTACTTTAAGGCTCTAAAATTAGATAGAGAGCTAAGTTGTTGGGTTTGGTTTCTATTGGCTATAATGCAATTAAGAGGAAATTTGTGATGGCATAAGTGTAACTGGAGAAAACTCGCATTACTGTTCATGCAGACCATTCTGCCTGTATGTCACTTTGCTCTGACGATGTGAGGTGAGGGTAATAGAAAATAAGTAAGTATGGGCTGCAACTGGAGAGTCCTTTAATGACTAGTATTAAATCAGATACATTCTTGATAATTCAAAAATATTCTTTTGATGGAGAATATGCCCATAATTTTGCTTCATTGTATTTTTTTTCTATTTTTCAAGATACTGTATTCCCAGTTCACTGCATATTTGGTGCATAATAGAAACATCATTCAGAGCCTTTGCGTGTGTCAGCCTTTAGAGGTTTTGATTAATGTAAACATTTCTATTTCCAATCGCATACCTGCCGCATATTGCTTTTTGTTGCATTTTAAATAATAAATGGACTGTATTCTAGGATTAGAGCTAGATAATCCAGAAGTTTACCTGGCCAACATGCAGCTCCTTAATTTAAGACATATGTGGTGGGTTTAAATGGAAATAGCAAGCCATAAAAGTTTCTTCTGTATTGTATTGCTGCTCTGTTTGCTTCTTTTGAAAGAAAAAAATTAAATCTTAAAGCTATTACATTCTTTTTTATTATAAAACTAGACTTTCTTGTTAGTGTAAGCATTTTAGAGAGACCATATGCAAATAATTGACACAGGAAAAGTTGTTTAATGCTTTCCCTCCTCCCCACACAGATTCATAGTTCTACTTTCTGTTTTTGCTCAGGTGAAGTACAATAGAAGCTAATTCCAGTTTCAACAGTGCTAGATAAAATAAATTTAGAAAACTGCTTATGTGTCAAAAGCAGATACCTGAAGTTCTCTATATTGGCATAAAATTGGCATGAGATTTTAAAAATGTAGATTGATTTTTGTATCCTTCTGATATTGGTGCCTCTTGGTTACATCTTCAACCTTTTCTGCAAGGTCATGAACACTAGGAGTTTATTTATAAAAATAAAATACAAGATGTTGGTATTAAGAAATGCAGCAAAAGTCATGCATTCTGATAATGGAAACAAAACTGTTTGTGGCAAAACTGTCAGAAGAGAGAGGAGCAGTGGAAATATGCCTAGCCACTATCTGGATAAGAAACTTGGCAGAAAAGGGCCTGTCACTGGGGAAATGGTTCCACTCCAAAGTGCAGTTCTGAAACAAGATCTCTAACCCCTGCAGAGCTTTGAGGGTCACTCAATAGTACAACAAAGTCTAGAGTAAAATGGTACTGAGCTTCAAGTTTAATTGCAACCTTTCTGTGAATATACAAATCCAGAGTGTTAGTTGGGATACCCTTTTAGACTATACCTGTCTAGATATATGCATTAATGCTTCAATTGTATATCACAATTAATATATTGGGCAACAATTTCTACTGTTTTTACAATTCAGATTAATTATAATTTACCACTCAAGTATACCATTCTCTTTGTGCTAATTTTCAAATTATTCTTGCTTTTGCTCTATTAGCTATTTATGACTCGTAGAAAGTACATCTAATTAATACCTCTGCACATTGCTACAACTAAACATTAATCAGATTTGATTTTTAGACTAATATGCTACCAGTCGTCTTAATCTTTTGAGTTACAACCTGATAAAACATTTTATTACCCTAGTTATAAAGTTCTCAATGGGGAAGGAATTTCCATTTAATGCATTTAATATATAGTGGGAACTTTTATAAAAAAATTTACACTCTGTCTACATCTCTGCATAGACAGATTAGGAAATCAGAAACAGTAGTGACAAAAAGTAAACTGACCTCCAACTGAGCTGGAGATGCGCTTAAAGATGTTCGGCCATGAGCCCGTGGGAATGATCTAAACTAAGCAGTGGATGATGTTTTGTATTAGTGTGGGGATGACTGTGTTTAGTCAGCTTATTTCCTTCTTCCTTTTCAGTTCAGAGAATTAAGCAATACAACTCGTGAACTTTCAAAATCCACCTTAACATTGAGGTTTCCCCCTTGTTCCGCTTCACGCTGTTGGTATAACCTGTCCTCCCTCTTTTTGCCTTTTTTGTTACGGGTTGGTTGAGGAAAAATGAACACTGAATCCCAGCGTGTCCGAAAGCACAAGTATCTGACCAGTTGCTCAGTGCTGCTGGCTGGTGCTGCTGCCCACGCTGTAGCACTACTCATCTTCGAAAGCGTAGGCGTCGGGCAGCCCTGTGCTGCTGGACGCTCTGTCAGTGCTCCCCCCACCCCGCCAACAAATCCTAGACCTACAGAAAGATGTTGATAAGTCAAGGGATATTTGACAAGAAGTGGACAGGTGGGGAATTAACTTTGTCACATCCCTGAAACTTATCTCTGACTCTATTAACTTGCTTTCAGCAGTGAAGAATCCTTTTCAAATCCGAGGAAGTTCAGAGTAACAAGATGGAGCTACCTCATGTCATGAGGTTAACTCTCCCGGACTGTACGCAGCTTAGAGGGACCTTTTTTTTTTTTTTTCTTCTCTTCTTCTCTGAGAGTTAAACCCCATCTCTTCATTCAATAAAAAAGCAAAAGATACTTGATCTAGGCAAGGACAGAGCAAAGAAGATGGATAACCTGTTAGAACTGGGGACGTTCCAACTTTATTCTGATTCTTAGCAGGTTTAATTAACACTATGCTTCATAGTTAAAACTTATTCCACTGCCAGAGCTAATTTGTTTAATGCCAGCTCTGGCATTTCTACCCCATCCTGCAAGTTTGCAAGGGAGATATCTCATTTGGACTTTGTAACAAAATTACTTTAAACAAATCAGCAGGTATTTTTCCAAAGTTGAAAATGCGAGTGTCTTGCTCAGACCAAACACAAGCAGCAGCCAATTCAAAGGATGGGTCATATCTTGTCCTTGTTATGCTTGTGCGGAAAGCGTGAAATTTATTCACCCTTTCCTGGATATTCCTGAGTCAAGGGGAACTGGTAAGGTCTGCTATTCATATGGTGCAAAGGAGGGTTTGAGAGCTCTGTAGCAATAGTCTGTACACACTGGAGCGCTGCTTCGTCACAGTTTTGGCTGCCTTGGAGAGACAGGAATGGGTGTGAAGGAAGCAGGGGATCTGCAGCAGCTGCCTGTGAACCCCCAGCTGCTCCTCTGTGGGAGGCGCGGGACTCTGAGGGTCAACAACATTAAACGCATTGTGGATCCCAGTGCGTGACCTGGCTGTCTGTACACTGCAACTGAGGCAGACCAGAAGAGAGTGGTATTTGGGAAATTACTGCTCGTTCACAGGGAGCAGTCATTGCTCACTGTTCTGATCTTTGGAAGTGTACCAGTGTTACTATAAACATCACACAGTCTGAATTGGAGGAAATGCCCAAACGCATCTTCTTGAAATGTCCCCATAAGCTGTAGATTTCCTTCAAGCCTATAGGGAGAATACTGAGTGTGTATTACACTGTTGTCAGGAACACATTGGATAATTTAAAAGGAGGGGGGGGAGAAGAAGAAATCCTTATTGCTGTGTTCTGTCATGCTTGTAAGTTATTGCCATTGTCATTTGTTCTGTTTTTTCCCTTTAAATATTACATACTGGGGACTTATGCTTCTAAGAGGTAGCTATCAGCAGTTCCCCTCTGGTACATTTCTGTAGTAGTACTTGTGGTTATTTGCTTATTTTTTGTCAAAGTTCAGTCTCTCTTTATTATTTTATCCTTCAGTTACTACATCGTTCATGATTATATCCATGCTTTGCTTGCCATCAAATGCCTACTAAACCTTTTTTAAGAAGAGGTTTTTCTGGTGTCCTTCCCCCTCCCCCCCCAAGACCTTAATGAAGGCTCAATGGCTGCTGAGATCATCAAGAGTTTCTACTACAGTCTCATAGGCAAGTGTAAGAAGATTTTAAGAGGAGGAAAATGAATTTTATATTTTAAATGCTATTTGGTTTAAGAGGGTACAATATAATTCAGAAATCAAACACAAATAATCCAAACCAGTGATTAGGCCTGTACCTTCAAAGACAAAGCTCTGAATTAACTCCCCTCCAGGTCGCTCCTCCTGCCACCCCCAGAGCTATATTTTCTAATGTTGACTTTTAATGGTTATTTCAAATAACGATGGGTAGGGGGTGAGGCTTTCAAGAAGTTTAAGTACAATTTTAACATTTCATTCAGCTGTTGTTCATCTGTAGCAAATATGACGCAGACTCATGCACTGTTAAGAAGATCCAATACACCAATAATAGAAAAGGGAGACTTCTTTGTGGAAAGAGTGGAGTATACGTCTTGATATGGATACTTAAGCATTATGATCTTTTTTGGGTGTTTTCTTAGGAAAAGCATTCGGCATCTGATATCAACACAAACAAGAAGCGAGAACCTGGATCTTGTATTTTTAATGGATGCTTCTTTATGGGAGGTCCTAATTAAAAAAAAAAAAAGAAGTGTTGTTGTGCTTTTCTATCTCAATATACAGTTTTGTTGACCTCATCAGCATTAACAGCCTAGAGTAATATTGCTTGGGTTTTTTTTATTTCAACCAAGCTGCTACCAGAAAAAAGGATATACCAAACATCCGTGTAAGGAAATGAATATGTGCTGCAAAATTCTTTTCTGTGATTGTGTTTATCAGGAAATGTGAGCTACCTGGAGAACCCAGGAATCCTCAGTTCCTGAAAAAGCAGTTCACTTGCTAAATCTTCTTAAACTCTTGAACAATTCCAAGATAATTTTGAGCAATATTTTTAGTCGCCAAGTACTAGAAACTTGTATTTTTGATTTGCTGAAAAAGCTGATGGTCTTTTGAAGCACTCTGTGAAAGGTACTTTTAATGAAACTAAAACTTGCAGAACATTAAAGAAAAATATTAGTGCCAGAAATAATTACATGCCTCTTACTAGGGAGGGATTTTTGTCTCTTCCTACTGTTGTGTGATTTTTTTTTTTTTTTTGAGCAACTACTCCAATGTAGTCATAAATAGGAAACTGATGTTACTCTTCCACTTGTACACTTATTTTCCTCAGTGATCTGCCCTAAAATAAGATTTGTTCTTGCAAAGTAAATGCTTAGCTTTGCTTCTAAGTTGTGAGAGGTTGCACTGACTTCATTTAGGCGATGTGCAAAAGTAAGAATGTGTGTTTGTTTTTTGCAGGATCAGAGCTTGAACTACTGTGCAGCCCGTTTACTTGTGGTGTGTGTTTGTGCATAATACTTTGCAGAGCTATATGGACTCATAAATCTTCCTGGCAGTAGACCCGAGATGTAAGAAACTAATACACAGGGAGAATATTTTGTCCAGCAGATGTTAATGCAAAGTATGATGACAGATCTATTGTTACCTAAAGCAGAAATGTTAACCTCTCCAGATAAAGTCAGTAAAAGTTTTATTATTCATTTAAATATCTGTAGGGTAGCAACCTGCATTTTTATTCTACTTTGAATTAATTTCTGGAAATAAACCTACCCTTGCATGTCTGCCTCGGAGCTCTGAGCCCTGGGCAAGACGTGAGCCTGGGCAGAAGGTGACCACTACAATGTATCTCAATAATGATGGCATTTCTCTCTCAACCTAGATTACAAAAAAGGTTCTACCTGGGATAGTAAATGAAAAAGATGACAGTGTGATGCGCACTTATGCCTCTAGCAGTAAGGCTTATATTTTTTTTTCCTCCTTATTTTCTAGTTTGAGGCAGCCGATACCTTGTCTGGGAATGGGCATTCGCTACTGTGGTGGTTTGAAAGACCTTTTAATTTGGAAAACAAACTCTGCTTCCACTGCAAAGGAAACAGGTTTATATAATCATGGTACCTGTCTATCAGAACCAATGCTGGTTTCCTCCAACAGTATTTGAATCTGGTTTTAGACAAATTTAAAAGATGGCTAAAGTATCAAAGGTATTAAATTTTAGCTTTTTTTTTTTTTCTTTGATGAAAATCAGCAGCTTAGGGAGGCCTGTTAATCTCCCACTAGGAGAAAGGTAAGGAAAACTCAGATATTATCCATGCTGTTTGGCAGTAGCTAAGCGGTCAATCAGCATTTGCGCATTTTGGCCAGCTGATAAGCTCGTACATAACTTCAACCTAGGGAAGACATTTGCTGTCGTTTATTGACATGGCAGGAGGTGAGAAGAAAATAGGGGGACGCAGGAAAATTAAGTGTTCTGAGAAGTTGCTGGGGTCCTGAGAGGGACCTATTCTCACAGGAAAGAATGAGGGGCATCAGAGACAAACCAATAAGAAAATAACTTCATTAATTATGCTTACAGAACGATCTGTTGAAGTTTCCTGTGAAAGAGAAATCCCAAGCCGAGACTGGCTCTCCTTGTTTTCTTCTTTTAGTGTGGCAAAACTTTTAGTTTTGTGCTAGTCAAGATACTGAATGTTTTTCTGATAAAGCAGCACTCTTGGAAGAGCAAAAACCTCACAGCACATTTGGCACTGACGTGTTATTTTATGTGTATCTTTTTTGAGGCTTAACAACAATTGTAAGCTACCTTATTATGTGAATTCAGCTGCATAAAAGAGTTCTAACCCATCAGCTAGGCTGCATCTTCTTTTCTAATTTCCATTGGAGACCACATGCAGCCCAGCTTGTACCAAGCCAGCAGTTAATTGTGAAAATTGGTTTCCAAATGGGCTAACACAGCTATCACTGTAATATGTGCCAACTGAAAACAGAAGCAGCAGGAAATCTAAAGCCAGGCTTCCAAAGTTTTTTTGCATTGAACTTAGTAGTAGCAGCTGTCATTTGAACAAACAGTTAATAAAAGTTTGTTTTACAAGAAGGTAGGAATGGCTTCAGCCTCGGGTCATTGCAGTGGTGGTTAAAATAGTCTGACACTTCTTAGATGTTCAGAGTAACACGGATGGACTGGAGATATATGAAGCTGAAAAAAAGTAGTTTCAAATAGGTTAAAATTGCAGCATTCTGATTGGTTTCCCGGGTCAGGAATATGCTAGCAGTAGGAATATTAATATCTTGGAAGGCTGTATTGTATAGCAGGGGGGGAAATTAATGAGGCGGATTCAGTATGATTTCAGGCAAGTGACAAAACAGGTTTAGAACTGCAGAAAGAATATTAGTTATGTATGTAGTTCTTGCAACTAAAAATAATAGTTCATCCAGTTTCCCAGTGTGTGGGTCCAGTAAAAGTACTGCTATGATATACATTAATAGACTCTTAAGTATAGCAGAAAAGCTTCTATAATGTATTGTTTATTAATGCATATTTCTGTTGCTAAACCAAAATATTTATGGCAGTATGTAATGAGTGGATTATTATTCATAAAATATGCGGTCATAAAAATGAGAAATAGTTGGATTATTAGCAGCTTTCAGCGGTAGAGAAGCTGTCTCTTAATGGTTTCCTCTTTCTCTAGTCATTATCACTGCAGCTGTGAATTACAGTATTACATTTTGGTGGATTCAATAGAAGAATTTGTCCAGATAAAAAATAATAATTAAAAAAGAAATGAAATCATTTGTTTCTTCTTTCCCATACTCCCTAGTAATTATGTATTCCTTACAATTCTGACCAAGACACCCAGGATTTGCCCTGGAATTTTTCACTCTGACAGATAACATCTGTGGTAATATATTAAAAATAAATTGACACTCACATAAATGAACTTATTTTGTAACCATTAATTTTGTAGACCCAAATTCTTTTTATACTTAATCATAAGTAAGCATCCCATATGTGCAGACTCACTGAAGTCAACCAATATTGCTAGTGGGCTATTTGCGTAAGGATAGATTACTTGCCTAAGTATTTTTTTTAGCCAACTGTTGATGAAACGGGCATGCTTGATCAAGTAAAAGTGCATGACACACTGTTGTCACTAAGATGCTATTTTATTTTTGTCTGTTAATGAAGCCTGAAATCCATTTCTGATGGGGTCTTTGGAAATTGTCCTTAACTCCTAAACATTTTTGTTTCCCCACAAGTGTTATTGTAAAAACAAAACAACAGACAGCAACTACAAACCAAAAATGCTTTCATTTAGGGGAATGATTCATTTGTTAGTGTTTCTAATTAATATTAGTAGTAAAGACGTCAAGATTGCTATTGTGTTTTATAAAAGGTTATAAAGGGAAACTAAATTTAGAGATAAGGCATAAATTTTCCAAAAAGCCTTCCTAAGTGACTGAGAATTTTATACTTGCTTTCCCAAAGTGGCCTGGGGAGATTTTCAGGGGTGCGAAGGAGAGTTGTCAAATGCCTACTGACTTTCAATTAATTAACATTTTTTTGTCTTTGAAAATCTTCCTTTTATCAGTCTAGGGCCTGTTGATATTGAAGAGATTTATGACCATAAGAGCCCCAGTTACTCTTCTTAAATCCTTTATATGTTTTGAAAATTATAGTCTGAAGTGAAACGATATCCTATATTTGAGTATAAAAAGTAATAAGGGCAGGACAGCATTAACAGAAATGAGAACATGTATATATGTGTGAACTAATGGAAGCGCGCAGCTTTTTTTAAGTCTATAAGTAAGTGAATCTGTAATATTAGTTACTGTAGGCTGCTGTATGATCAACTCAGCAGTGGTTAGCTGATATTTGTAGGCGTTATAGCAGATGTACTTTCTGAATAAATATTTGAAGGTTATATAGAATATTTTAGAAAGTACTGCATGCTCAAGGAAAAATTGGGAAAAAAGGCAGATCTTTTAGGAAAAAAATAGATAAAGAGAGTCCCAAGCCTCCTTGGCAGAGTACAGTGCTATGGCCGATGGGAGAGACTAGAGTACGTAGAGGGAGGGAATAAATTCTGGTGAAGTCAGAAGTAGGTAATAATCTGCACGTGGTGAGGGATATGTTAATTGACTTCTGTAGATATGTGTCTTGCTAGTTAAGTGAGTAATTAATACATCTGATTTTGTCCATCTCTATTATTCGTGTTGTGTCTTATTTTCAGTGGAGGCAAGCTATCTTATCTATGGTTTTAAAAACTTCAGTGTGCCCAGTGCTTTGGAGCTGGGCTGAAACACGTGAAGAGGTCCACTGGTGTACATAGAAATTGCCTAAATCCAAGACTAGGAGACTTGGAGCTGATATTTTAACATATATAACCTGTGTAAATCAGGTTGTCTTAAATACAGCTATTTTTGTGCCATATGCTTTCTTACTTGTCTTAAAGTTGAAATAAAAGCATAAATGGCCAATAAACTGTCCTAAAATAGTTTAGTTCAATATACAGCTTGCTGTAGACCTTCTTTCTCTCAGAAAATACAGACATGCTTCCGTGTGTTGTTTCTAATGTTCTTTGGCAATTCCAGCAGAAGGAGGCTGAAATTTGAGTTGTTCTAGAATACCCTGCCTGGACTTCACGTGTCGATAAATGCTGACTTGCTGAAATCAAGGTTTTTTGGGGGAACTTACAGGTTTTGGTAACACCTTCACAGTGACAGCTGCTCAAGTAGAGAGTAAAATTTCTGGTTGCTGCTAGTGAAAGAGCAGACACTTAACTTGTAGAAGCGAATAGGCTAGGAGTTAGGCAGTCACCTGGAATAAAGAAGGCAAAGACTTAAACTTTTCTTCCGTCTTATTCAGACGAATAATCTGAATTCTCCCATGTTCCTTGCTCACGTCCTCATGATCAGACTACTAACATGTCAGACTCCTTTCAGAGTTTTTTCCTGTTTTATTTAACTAACGAATCAAATATTGCTTTGAGCAGGATCTGAAAGTTTCGTCACTGGACAGTGATATTTCTTGGTTTTCTTTGCACTCATTTATTTATACTTTTGTTCTTACTCATTTAACAGCTTTAAACTTGAGGGTTTTTTTATAGTGTAGAAAATTAAATGTTTTTTGCAGTTCTAAATTTGTATGGATCAGCACTTGAAAGAGGGATTTATGACAGAAATGCAAAGAGACTTTTAACGTGCAAACAGCCAACCCTTGGATGATGAAAATATCTTTATTCTATCACTGTTGCTCTTTCCATGGTGTGTTTTTTTGGGAGAGGGGGATTGTGTGGTGCAGAGCAGCTGTGGTAGCAGCATGTCTCTTTATTTATTGATGAAAAATCTCAGGAGGAAATTGTGCATGGAATAGAAAATCAGCTCAATTGAAGTCAGTGCTGGATTGCAGGAGATAGTGGTGTTTGTGATATATGCAGTGGTGAGACCCAACAGGATCTGACTTACCTCTGCCTCTCCAAGGTCATCATCCCTGATTCCCAGACACGTGGCCTCGTCCAAATTAAAAGTGGTAGCGGCAGTTTTGATTTAGATTGCAGATTTATACTCCTCATCAAGCGTAGGCCGGTGGGGATTTGGCCGGAGTGGCGTTGGGTTTAATCTTCCTGTGTAGTTCCTGGTTGACGTATCGGCTATGTCTGCGTTGGCGAGTGGTGCAGCTCAGCAAGGGGAGATTTGTAGCGCAGAACGGTTGATGCAGGGGACCCAAATCAACACCATACACATTTCTGGAGATTTTTCTTTAGTCTTGCTTTAGTCTGGTTCAGTAAACTGAATGCCCGCTAGTGACTGGAGCGCTCCTGGAGTGCATCTGCTAGTTTAGTTTCACCCAAAAGGAATCCAGTTCACGCACGTCTTGCTTTGGTTCTCGTCACAGGCAAAGTGGGGGCGAAAGGGAGATTTGCTTCAATGGTGCCCCCGTCGTGTGAGGTAAAACAGTGGGTGTACTCTGTCTCTCCCCCTCTCCTGGGACAGAGGGGTCAAGTTCGTCCCACTGCTTAGCTGTCTCAGCCAGTTTCATTAGTGTAAATATTCTTTTACTTACACACTGGGYGTTCGGCTTTCTTGTGTTCTAAGGCTCGCTAGGGCAGAAACTGTAATTTCGACAATGTGTAACCCCCAAACCTGAAGTTTGGGGTGTTTTTAATCCCCTTCTCCCCAAGTATTGCAACGCCAGTTTGTCAAATTAAGGCCTTTCCAGGTCCTGATGGAAGGAGGAGGAGACTTTCCTTTGTTAGTGCAATTCCATTGACCTTCAGCAGAGAATTCAACTCTATTCAATTGATGATTATCATTTTAATAAAGCAAGGGTGAGCCTCCAAAATTTTTGTATCAGTATAGGGCAAATGCTGTTATGTAATTACTTTATGACCCATGGCAGCTTCCTTTCTGATATATTTTGCTTTAAGATTTTTGACAGGTGGTCAAAATGAGGCTATTGTTAACATATGTCTTACTATATTTTGCAGGTATTGTGGTAGCGAGAATGTTCTAAACTCCTACAAAGATCAAGCGACATTAATGCTTTACAGGTTTCAGATATGTGTATACTGGATTAAATTCCAAGTCTTTATTCAGGCAAAACATGTTCCTACAAGCACAAAAGACCAGCGGCAGTTATTACACTTTATATGTGAGACAAAGAGGAGAATAGTTGCAGAAATATTCTAGAAGCTACCATTATAGTTTTATACTTTGAGATAACACCGAGAGAATGCTTGGAGAGTAATGAAGCTAGTCTAATAAGCCTTTTTCTTAATATGACGTCATAGTTGGTAACAAATGTGAAAAGATATTCTAAAAATGAAAATTAACTGTAACGACCAAGCAAGGGTAAGAAGGACTACAATAATTGAAGTGTACTAATGAAATTCTCTGTAGTTTGTTCATATTATGAACAGCCAGGAATCATGCATAATTCAAGAGCACAATTGCTAACAGTCGGCTCATATAAGATCATTTATATTTGTTTCTCCGGACATGAGAAATTGACCTTTGAAGTGATCCCTGATGAGGTTCTGCTTGGTCCCATCAGCATCTTGGGAGGAGAGTGTTCTATTTTCCCCTCTTGCATCAGTGAATATTTATGGCATGTAAAATAGAAATAACTTTAATTATGCATGTAGAGGGAAGTATCTGCAATCCTAAGCAAGACACTTCGTTGTAAAATCTACCTGAAACTCTCACAGGTGAAGTGTGCTCATGCACTAATTGAAGAGCTAGGTTTTGCTGCCTTTTTTTTCCTGTATCTGGATATATATATATTTACATAAAATTCTCGCTCACTTTAATAATGATGACCATGTTAGTATTGCTTTTGTTTTAGGAGCAAGAGACAGGCCTCTAGCAGTTTACATTTTAAGCAGATAAGAAACACAAAATGTGGGAGAAAGTGAGTTCTGTCATTCCTATTTTTGGATGCAGAACTGAATCTTGCCTCTTATCACACAAAAGTTGTATATCATAACTCTGAAGCAAACTTGCATCTTCTAATGCTTTAAGTTAGGTCCTGCCAGAGGACCAACCTTCTTCATAGAGAAAATATCTTAGGAAGCTGTGCCCCTAGTAGAGTTTATGTTCACAGTAGTTTCACCCATGCCTTCTTCCAACTCACAGAAATGATTCTCTCCATCTGCATCTTCTCTTGGATGCTATTTATTTAGAAAATCTGGAGTTTCTCAAAATGGACGTATTTCTCAGTCTATGGAACTTGTTTATGTTACATGTCTTTTAAAAAAAACCTCTACATTTTATTATTATAAATAGGAAACTGTAAATTATGACATTATTTTAAATGTGTATTTTGGGGAAACATATGATCAAGGATCCTCTGTTTTTGTTTTCATGTCATGATAAAAATGTTTGACAGCATTTTTCCTTATAAGCAAAGTGCTATATGCCAGTAAGTGATATGGATTTAAGTTGCACATAGCAATTTGCAGCTGGCAAATTAAATGAATTATACAATTAGGGCCAAACTATTAAGGGCATACAATGAGGGAAAAACTTGAAAATGTGTCATTTGATCTGAATTTTCTTAGGAAAGATACAGCAGCATTTTCAAAAATTACTCTGAAATAAACTGACTTATTTGATCTAAATACCAAATCCTCTTGCAGATTTGTTTTGGAGAGAAAAAAAATCATCAGGTTGTTCTTTATGCACAAATTTAGTATAAATCTTTCACATGTTGTTATTCGGTATGTCAGTGTGCTGTGGGTGTTGAAAAGCTAGCGGAGACTTTTCAGGCATGTGCAGCAGATGTACAGTATGTGGGGAAAAATTGAATACCAGTGAGTCAACAAACACAGCCTACTTTGTCGATGGACAAAATGCACACATCTAAAACGTACAGTGAGAGGGAGCCAGGCTTAACAAATTACTGTTTTCATTTAGTCATGTATTTCATCAAAGCTTCAAAATATTGGCATGCTGCATCCCTCAGTGGTCATCCTTCCGCCTCACTGGAATGTGACAAGTCACTTTATTTTTTAAAAGGAAATATCATGTCAGATGAGTCAGGAAATGTGGGGGACGCATTTGTGCTGAGCAGACGGTGTTCCCAGAGGTGAGGTTTTGCTCTCCTTCTCTGCTACTGCCTTGCCGGGTGACCTTTGGCATGTGATGCAGCATCTCTTGCTCTTTTTCTCTCTCTTCTTACTTGTGCATTTTTTGTGCCACTCAGTGCAGTGGTATCCCAGTGTATGGTGATGTTGATGATGTTGTGTAGAGCATGCAGTGTGGCACATAGGATGCTCTTCCCGGGTTCGGTCAGGGACTTGAGGCAGGCATCCTTCCTTAGGACATCCCTGGAAAAGCACGTTATCTGCAAAACTCTCTTGTTGTTTTAATGTATTGTTGTCACTAAATGGTGATTAAAACCCCATAAGAGAGAGCTCAGTCATTGGTATTCATCTTTGGGAAGCAGCGGTTACGTGAAGGACTGAAGTGGGTTGTTCAGAGCAACTGTGTGGTGGGAACAAAAGAAATACGGTGCAAGAGAAGTTAATAGTGTGATGTGTGTGCCTTATCCGGCCTCATCCGTGCGGGGAGCAGGCATGAAGAGAAGTCCGGGATGACTGGTGGGTGCACTCTCTTTGGCCTGTCTGCGTCTTGGCCAGCGCTCGCTGGAAACAGCGGAGGAGCCTTGGCTCACGTGCGCAGGCCTCGAGGGATAGTTGGGATGCAGGGAGAAGGCGTACGTGTGCTTATTTGAACCATGTAATTGATCTTTGTATTTCAGTACTCCATAGAAAAAAAAAAAGTCAAAACATTTCCATAAAAAGTTAATAAACAGAGACACTCTCTTGTATTTTTATTGCCTCAGTCTGCCATCAGTAACTGAGCATGTACTTTAGGGTTCTTGTTCTGTGTAATTTGCATGATTAGTGAACTGAATCACTGTGTTTCTGGGGGTTGTTATAGTCTATATTCTTCTGTATTTCTGGCAAGCCTTAGCAGACATGTGAGGAAAACATACCTTAGCTTACATCCGAGAAGGTGAAAAGAAAGCAGGCTACTTCTGTTGTATTTTTCATGAAACACAGGAAAGTATTGGAAGGTAAAGTGATCTGACACTGCTTGCAAACTGAGATGTCATGTGAAGGTAGTTCAGAGCAGGCAAGAAAATCCTATCCACATCACTGCGTGGTGCAGTCTACACATATATTTGCAGTTTCCTGTGCAATTTGAATATTTTTAATATAGTGAGCTAAAAATTAAAATATTTTCATTTGCATATATTTTCATAGTTGCACAGAAAATGCCACATTCAATATTTTCAGTAATCTTTCATGCTTTATGAACTTTGACACCTCAGTTGCTAACAAGGGAATAACTTCAATTTTTCCATGCAAGAAATTTCTCTTTTATTTTATAACTGATGGTTATAATAGTAATAATATAGTTTTATAACAAAAGTGCCATTATGTGCAAATAATGCTGTGAAGCACTGTTCTTTTTGCCATGAAGTAAAAATGACTTTTATATGGCAAAATATTTTGCCAGGCTAGAAAGATACCGCATGAGTGCTTGGTGTGTGACTTGCATGTCAATGCTATTTTTAACATACAAATATTTCTTTGTGCTACAAAATACTTCAGCAGCTTAGACAGATACTGATTAATGTCAGATTGAACTAAAAAAACCCTTTCTCCAAACAAACATTTAAACCTTTTCATTCTCCCAGAAGTTATGGCTTTATATCTTCTAGTGTAGATCCAAACAAGGGACAAGGGCTAGAATCAGGATTTCCCACAGGATGGAGATATCAAATTTCTGCTTACATGCTAAGGTTTGTAGAAGTAGGTAGCCTAGCTGTATTTAGGAATCTGATTTATGATAAGATTTTCAAAACAGCTGAATATCTATTGATGCCTACTGAGATCAATACAAGAGATTACAAAGTTACCTAAAGTACTGTTATTTCAAAAACACTGTGAAAACATCAACTAATTAACCTCCAGAACATCTGTGTGAGATATCCTGAGGTTGACGGGGCACTATTGAGAGGCAAACACTGCATCAGTATTGCTTAGGTACTTACATCGGGCCTTTAACTATACTGGTGAAGTACCTCATCCTCATCATGACACTTCTTCCCAGTGTCCTTTGAAGCAGAGGTGCTCTTACACTCATTGAGGGGATACTGAGGCAAAGATTTGAAGCTGTAGTAAAACTTGAGCATTTCAACATGCTTCTGTATGTCTAGTAAGGCTCTTCAAGAGGCCCAACCTCGCTTCTGCTTAAACTTGCTTCAGAAAATCTCACCAAACGTCTTAAGATGCTCTAATACCTGTAAAGCTCTGGCATTAGGTAATTTACACCCGTTGTATAAGAAGTCAGAGTGGATTAGGGAGCTGCATCTGTCCCTTCTGAGTTTCAAACCAGTATCTTAACCGTGGACCATCCCATCTGTGGGGCACCAGCTGCCAAGATTAGGAGATTTGCCCAGCTCTGCCCACTAAGTCAGTGAGAGAAGGGTGCAGAACTCAAACTAGGTAATTCCTGGTCCCCAGCTGCATATGCTCAGCTCTCCAAAGTGAAAAGATGCTCCTCTTGCAGGTTTTGGACAGATATATATATATATTTTTTAATGTCAGTGTCGCTTGATTGTACAAAGGAGAAAAAGACGTACAAATGAGGAGAAAGTAATATTTCAATCAAAAACGTAGATGAAACACTTGAGACTGTAAACCTGAAGCATCTCCTTAATAAGGGTATTTTCTGTTTGTTTTTAGTCTTACGTAAACTATATGTACCTATACAGTATCTATAGTCTAAGTCTCAAAATAAATATTTGCACATTTTCATCTTAAAGTTTTGGCGAAGATTTTTATAAATACAAGAGAACGGGTACATATAATAGTTCATATTACAATAGTTTGTTGAGGACAAAATTACAGTCTGTATTGTGTTGTGCAAGCTTTCAAAAAATGGCAGAATAAGAAAGCTGTGGAAAAAGTAAATCTTTTAACAAGTAAGATTGCTTCTGTGGAACTATATTATTGTGCCTTTTAGTCCTTTGTTTATTGAAATATTCCAAGAATAAGAATTTGGTCTGATGTTCAGCTTTACCCAAGACTTCTCCTGATTTTCTTGTCATCTGGTTATTTCAGTAGCATTTATTTTGCCTTGAGAACTGCCCTGAGAACTGAACTGTTTGCATCTAGTGGATTTCTCTGGCATCGAGACATGAACATGTCAGAGGGTCTTCAGTTGGCAGCTCAGTTTTGTTCCTACACATAAGGGACTGTATAGTAAATGAAAGGTCTGCATGCTTTGAACATTGCAATTCATTTGGTGCAATAAAGTTCGAACACAAAAAGCATGCTTGGGAAAACTTTTGGTTTCCTTTAAACTGTTGCAGCTTGTAAGTATGTCTTTCAAATCCAGTAGTCGTCCAAATTAAGTATGAATGACCTTGGCATATTTGCAGACAGCAAATATAGGATTCACCAAAAGCATGTAATATCTCTCAGCCTTTTACTCTCTGGGCTTTGGACAAATCGTAAGTTTGAGGAGAGCAATCACAACTTCCACTAGCTTCTCATAATTATTGCCACTGTAGGCAATGTAACTTCTGGAAAATGTAATATAAAGGTCTGATGATAAAGTCAGAACTAAACCAGCGCAATGTAAAGTTCTTAAAATTATTCATTCGCAAGGAATATAATGAGCTGTGTCTAAGATACAGTGTGCTATTGTCTGATGTACTTGAAGAGCACGGTATGTGCACACATGAAACACAACTGTAAATAAATAAAAGCAAGAAAGCTTGGGATTCTGCACTCCAGGATGCATTTGTATAAATAGGAAACAATTCCTGCCCTAAGTGGCAGGTTGTTCTGCCCCACCATGATACAGGCATATCATCTCCTTATAATACATATCATCCCTATACCTTATTCTCTGGCACAAAAGTGTATTGATATAATAAACAAGAAGGCTGTTGAGAAATACCAGAAGTATAATAAAAATATATTGCACAGGAAAAAAGAAAACAAGAAACTTAAGACAAATGCACTTTAGGGGACAAGGTATATAAAGAAGCAGAATCTCTCTTCAGCCTATATTTTTTTAACTAGCACATAATCACAGTATTAAAAACTATGATTTAAGGATTAAGATACCCAGGCTTAAAAGATATCATAAAATTTGCTCCATTTCACAGGGGATTATATCTTTAAAGTTTTAAATAGTGGTAAGTTTATGAGATGAAGAAAAAAGTCAAAATAGAATTAAAAAAGCTGGAACCTCTTTTTTCCTCTTTTGTGTTGTGTAAACATCTCCCCAGCCCCTGGCCATTCTTCTGACTTGTGAAGCTGTTGGATCTGCTCGAGAGGATATCCTCTTCCCTCCATCCTGGGAAAATCCATCATTAACAGAGTGCACCCTTTTCTTTGCAGATATCAGCAAGTGAGACATCTTCAAAGTGTTACTGTAGCTCCATAATTCTCAGCTGTCATAGTAGCTCCTGGAGACTCTAATCAGACAAAAACTTGAAGCACTTTGTCTAATTTCCATGAACTGATCATTCACCCTTCCATTTTTTTCATGTAGTCTATGTAAGCCATCTTCCGAAGGCAATATGGATAGTTAATGGAAACACAGTGAATTGGTCTTTGTTCCCTTCTGCTGTGGAAGCTGCTGATGAGTACAAAACAAAGATAATGCACATAGTCTTTTGGTGCATTTTCTCATGAGCTGGACTGATGTGGAAATGAAAGAAGGTAGATGCTGTGACAGAGAACACTGTGATGAATACGAGTGAGGGAAGGTTGTTTGATCATTTAAATTTTCTAGTCCTTACCCTTTCTGACAATCGAGGATATTCTGCTCTTGGCAGTGAAATATCTTTGGTGTGTCTTTGAATGTGAAGACCTGGAAGAGTGTGAAGGGAGCAGAAACTTTCCTTGCATCATACCAGATAGATATAGTAACATGGCCTTGTTCCCCTGCAGTTGCTTTTAAGGAAGCAGCTGGAGTGGAGTTCTTGCAAGAAGATCAGGTAACCAATGGAGTGGGATTGTGGAGTGCAGTAGATTTCTTCAGGCTTCTGAAGTTCCTTTACGCGGATCTGCACAGCTGTACATGAATAGATCACCCTTCTGTAACAAGCAGGGTTTTCCTTGGCTAAATATATGCTGTTAAGCAGTATATTTGACTCGTAAAACACTGCCTTGAATGATCACATACTGGCACTGAACTTTACCTTGTATGTCACCTCAGTGTTGCCATGGTAGTTGTAGGCACACGGGTGTATGAGATAGGTAGGCAGTGGACATCTTTAATCCAGTAAAATGGAGTTGTTCCTCTAGGTTGGTCTCTATCTTTCACTTTGTTGAGACGTACTGTTATGAACAAGTCTTGACAACTGCTGCAGCTCCATTCAGGGTAAAGCTTATTAGTTTAGCCATATCTCGACTTATAAATCCATGTAAATAAGATTTTAAAGAGGAAATGCTGACACTATTGTGACAGCATCAGTTTGTTACCATATTTTTAGATTGAAATATTTAAGTTTGTTTTTTCTGATAATATTTAGGTTAAGTAACTACTGTACTCCTTTTTTGTGGGGGTTTGTGGGGAGGGRGGGTGGGTTGTTTGTTTGTTTTCCCAGCTTGGAGTACTGTGGAATGGAATTAAATTTTGATCTGTCTGCAGTCTAGCTTCACCAAAGCTGAGAAAGTGTCTATTAATGAGTTCCTTTTTGCTAAGTAAGGAATGTACGTATATGAATCTTGGAGGAAGATAAACTTATTTTTAATACACTTTAAATAAACAAACAACAACAATAACAAAAAATCAAGCACCAGCTGGCCTTCTGGCAAGCAAAATTTTTCTTATTTCTGTTACAGTGGTTGGTAGCATTGACAGCTGCTAAATGTAAACCCTAGTAGTATAATAAATGTTTGCAATTAACATCAGTATTTCAGTTGCCAGCTCTTAGTCTGTTGTGTCATAGGAGAAGCAGGTGCTCTTAACAAATATTCAGCCCTGTAACAATAATTCTAATAACAAAAGCGATAGTTTTGGTCACCATTTTTATTCTTTATTCCTGTAGATATCTCTTTAAGGGATCTCTTTTCAACTGGAAATGGTATCTTCTAAAATGTTACATAACATTTAGTTTAGAGGAAGTTTCATGATGTTTATGAGAAAAGCTTTATTTAAATAGGGTAAAAGCTTTATTTACCCTGGATCCATGCAGCGTGATTGCTCGTATAACCCTGCAAAGCATGGCATTCTTTTGCCCTTCAGTGAGGGCTTCCCCTTTATGGCTGAACGATGGGGATAAAATGCTTCCTTGTTTGAAACGAATGGCAAAACTCCCACTACCTTTGGTGGTGCCAGAATGTCATGCTTAGTCCATTAGATGTGTTTCACAGAGAGCCCTATGCTGGATGTCACAGCTCTTCATAGGCAGCGTGGTGGTGGTATTTCCCTTGATGGGTGATATGCTTAGGGCTATGTTATGCAGGTGCTACGGAGCATGGGAAAATGGGAGCAGTCCATTCTGTCTTCCATTTTGCTAGTCACAAATGCTATTTTCAGCAATATAAAGGTTGCATTTTGTTCCTTGTCTTTACTTAGAAAATAGTCTTTGTCCAACTTAAAAGATAGGTATCTTTGAACGTTTACGAGCCTCCCTTGCTGTAACAGATTAATAATACAGGACCAAGTCTTCCCCAAAACCTCTCTCTTCTTGGATTCCTCCCAAGTGCTTTACAGTTAGGTTTTCATCAATTCTTTTGAAGTGACTAGTACTAGCTCTATTGTCTACCCTCAATGTGCTTCATCAAATTCTATATATGTACACACTGGTTCCATCAAAATCAAATGTCACCTTTGCCTGCTCCTCTTGTCCCTCCAAAGGCAGGGGGCATGGAATAGGATCTGACTGCTCCAAGAGTCAGTGTCAGAGGGAGCACAGCGAGCAGGCAGCAGTGCCACGAATCCAAGCTGTTCCTGGCTAGCTGTAGCCATGTAGGATGTCTTTCTAAAGTCATTGCTTTGGAAGGTGCTTCGCTATCCAGCTTTAAGATATGCAGCATAGTAAAACATACAGGATTCCTTCTGTCAGTTTATCAGCGTATGCCCATTATCAGGTATGCTGCTGGACAAATTTCAGGATGATAGCAGTACTTGAGTACATGGCCACTTGATTTGATAGCGGTTGCCATGTGACAGCAGTGCCTTCCTTTCCTATGGACTTGGAGTTATGCCTGCATAGCTCATAAAATGATGTTTTGTGCTCCAGTTTGTCTGCTCAAGGATTAGATAACATCACTTTGTCTTTCTAGTACAAAAACTTGGTATCGTTGTTGACGTCCTATATGCTTGATATGAGGAGGTATATTGAAAGTTCATGAATGGTAAATGAAGTCTCTGATACAAATCTGTATGGTACTCTGTGTATATAGACTGTACAACATTATCTGATAGGTAGTTATTTTGTGTTGTTTTTCCTTTTCAACTGAAGATTGCTTTGATATTTGGGAGCCAATTTTTTTTTTTCATCCATATGAAAACTTTCATAGAAAACAAGTATACGTAACCACATTTTGACAGTGTCTTTGCTTGGGTGTCTGTTAGTGTCCCTGTTGTCTTCCCTTCTCTTGGGTCTCCTGGTCTCCAGTAGCTGGATGGGGTGAGGAGCTGTCAGCCAGGGGAGCAGCTGGAGTGTATGGCAGCGGGCTCGTGTTCGCTCTTCCAGCGCTTCCCCACCATGCCTGTCATGCACTCACATCTTCTCCAATCCTCATCTCCTCACCACTGCACCAGCTCTTACGTGCCAATTTTCTTGCCTACAATCTCCCTTAAATGCAGATGTAAATGCCGGGGAGATGAGAGGGAAGAGAAAGGCACCTGCAGCCCAAGGAAAAGGAGGCCACATCTTTTCCATTTTATATGCCCAAGTTTCTGATGTTCAGGGAATCCAGTCTGGATACACTGCCAGCACTGTATTTTGCTAACACCTTGTTATGGTCATTTTCGCCAGTAAAAAGCAAAATCTAAAATTTTAAAACACTGTTGGAGCAGAACTGCTTGCTTACCTCTGCCTTGCATGTGTGGCTGTACAACGTGCTAGGTGATAGAGAGTTCAGTCCTCTAAGCACAATGTATATAAGTATTTCTTCTGCACAGACTAGAAGATTGAAGCAGAATTTCCTAATGGGATAATTAGCAGCCTGAAATAATATCTGAGATCCTGTGAAATGATAGGAATGCTGGGGAATTAAAGTCTATTACTACATAACCCTTCTAGTGTTTCCAGATGGCAGAGGTGTCTTGATGAATACTAGATATGAGTTGACCTATGCTTTAATAGGGACTTGTGGACTAGAGAAGTCAATAACAGATGGTGGATAATCCAGTGACCATTACTGTTAATAATAGTGGACTAGCACGTCTCCATCCTGATCCCTCTCATCCTTGATGTGATAGAGGGTGCCATTTTCAGTGGTGCTCTGAGCTGGGCAGGGTTGTGCCCCGCAACATCCTTGTGCACTGCAGAGTCACGACCCTGTGCAATTTTGGCCCCACAGCAACTTCCATGAGGAGATGGTGAGTTGCCCACCCGTCGTTCAGAGGGGACTGCAGTATCAGCACTGGCTAATTTGGATTGGAAAGTCAGCCCACGCTGAGGATCTGGCCATGTGTTCAGCCATGAAGCAGGAGCGTGGGTAATGCATTGAGCTGACTTCCATCTCACCATTGTAAAACATTCTCGCTTCAAAAATGCATATATTTTCTTACGTTTCATATCTGTCAGCTTGGCTTTTATTCCTCTGAACCAAAATCTATTCCAAAATGTGATTGAGAATATGTGAGCAGAAAGCCATATATTAAAGGTTGGTCTGGACAAAATACTCTGAATATACTTTGAGAAGTCCAGTTTTTGCTGGTGGCCACATCACAAGAACTGAAGAATATCGTTAATAAATGTTCTGAGCAAACAGGCAAAACTTGGTGGTTTTTTTAGCCTGTTACCAGATTTTTACAGCAATTCTTCTTTTCTATAAGAACTTCATTACCTATTTCATATGTAAACATTTCTTTATGAACCTAAGGCAATATTTCAGTATTTCTTTGTTAAGGGAGTTACTGATCTTGAGTTACCTTGTGCGAGTAAGTGACAAATTCATAAAAGGGAAGTCCGGGGTGGGGGGGGAATCATGGTCACCCATCTGTTTCTAATTAATTTCCTCAGTACTCACTTTATAATGAAGAGCGTGAACAAAATATGTGCATTTCTTGCACTTGATTTTATAATTAAAGAAAAAAAGCTAGTTATCCAGCTGGCAGAGAATTTTCAACTGATTCAGACCACACTGTAGGAGTGTGACAAGAACTAGTGCAGTGCTTTACAAATAGTTTTGCTTGTTCAGACCAAAGAAATCTTGGTTGGGCTGGTGTGTTAGGTGTGGAAAGAGTTGGGAAAAGAGTGGAAAACCTGGGATGAGTATTGTAATGTAAAAGATTAAAAAAAAAAAGGGGGGGGGAAATGGGTAGCAAGTTGAAATATAGATGAGTGAGAGGGGTTGTGTTGCACCTTGTCAGGGAAATAGAGTAAGTAATAACATAACAGAGAGAGAAATGTTACTAACTTGATTTGATGGAATCTGTTAGCTTGAAGGAGAAGGGAAGTTCATGGCATTGTTTTTCAACTTGACTGTTTCTTTAACTTTTTGTAGGAAATGAATTATTTTCAGTATCCACTGTTAATAACTGATTTTTATGAGGAGTTTGATTATTTGGGGTGTTTCTTTTTAAAGCTCTGACTTCTGAAGTCATGTGACAGAGGAGATGTTTACCCTTAAAAAAGGGTAAAATATGTCTTTAGTGTATCATACAGTATCTAAAATTGGAAGGTACACAGAATTCAGTAAAGATGTTTTCTTTTAAAATATTTTAATATTCTAATTAGTGTTGTATTCCATTTAGAAGTTGTTTGAATTCTTGGTATTTGCAATACTGATATATATTTGATAAACTGTAATAGGGGCATGGCTTTGTGCACTGTAATAAATCAGTAGTAGTAAATGCCATTCAATGTGTATTTTGGTATGGTGGTAGGGAAAAATGAGTATTACATCTGCTAGTAGAGATAGGGGTGAGGTTGGCTGCATTTCCTGAGGCTGTGATGGCTATACTGGCCAAGTATCATCCCTGTGATATAAAGAGGGGTGCAGTTGGCTGTGGAATTAATAGAAATGAAGTAGTCTGGTTGTTCTGTGTCACATTCGTATCTACAAGATGCAATAATGGATAAACTTCTTTAATCCCTATTCAAGAAGGTATACCAGTGAAAACGCTTTGATGTCTGTGAGAGTGTTGAAGGAGCTAGTTAGCTCCAGAAGTAAATGCAGTTATAAGCCTGTCTTCCCAACAGATGTTGAGGGGTGAGTTGCTGGGAGCTGCTTAATGTTGTGGGGTGTCTGTCTGTCTTTCCCTCTCTTCTGCCTTGGAAGCTGGAATGACCTCTGACAATTAGGAGCCACTGTTCTGAGCAAATTGGTTTTGGTTGGGATGCTTTTATTACAAATTGAGAGAAGAAAGCCCCAGGGAGGAGCGATCAAGAAAGTGCTGTTGATGAAGTGTTATTTATCTTCTCTAGGAAATGAGTTCTACCTGTTAGCTTTCACAGGGATTGCAGCACTTGTTTAACATTTGGTAACTGGTTATGTGCTTTCCTGAGTCAGATCTTTAATTTCTTTGCATAGTGGGAATGATGATAATTATAATTCTTATGTCCTTGAGGCAATGAGGATACAGGTTTTATGAACCTGTTAGCAAAATGCTAAACTTACATGTAGCAAACAGATTGCCATGACAGCCGATAAGTGTGTGTATTGAAGAACTGTTCAAACAAATAACTTACTTGTGTGTAATCTTTCCTCATATTGACAGGCAAATGTCAAACAGTATGGAAACCCTGGGAAATTTTCAGAGTTGACTTCCCCCCCCCCCCAAATCCTCTCATAAAACAATGAGGAAAACATGCTGATTTTTGATGTATGGAATTCCTCCAGGGGAGGAAAGGGAAACTGTTGTCACTGAACAGCTTGATAACTTTATTTGTGAATGATAGATGTTGGAAGTTAGAAATTTTGATGGGAATTAAACAAGGTACTTGCCAGAATAAGAAAGAGAGTTTAGAGCATACTACCCCATCTTTACCTGTCTTGAGCAAAACATATGACTTTTTTGATGCTTAAACTGCTTAAGAACAGATTTAAGAGTTTGAGAATTTAGATTATTAATAAATAATGATATGTTTGGTTTAACACAGGTATAGTGCAGACTGCAGAATGAATCACTGGTGTGCCTGGCTTTTCCATAGCGATGTGAGACAGCTTACTGACCAACCTGGTAAAGCAAAGCATAACTTGGTTTTGGGGGAAGGGGTCAGAGCAGGGTCTTGGGCTCAAGGAGAGCTAGGGTTTGCGGCTCTTCACAGTGGCAGGGGTTTGTTTGTTTGTTTTTTATTTGTTTGTTTTTCCCCTAGCAGCTACTTCTGCCTCTCACATCGGCAAAATACCACTGAGAGCTGTGACAGCCATCACCAAGTAGTTCTCTGTTGGGCAGGGACTGGGTGATCCTGTCCCTCAGAAAGCTAGATCTTGGGAGAAGTGGTAGGTGATTCCAGTTAGCAGTGAGCTCAGGGCTGAGTCGAAGCTGTGACTGGGCATGACAGTACTCATCAGCAGTACCTGGTAGCAGTTAGTTAGTGGCACCAAGTTCTAGCTGGCATTACAAGAAAAGTAATGGCATGCCTGGTTTGTAAATAAGACCTTGGTCTATCGCATGCTTCCGCTTCCTGCTACACTTTGAGGTCTAAGAACAGATCTGGATGACAGAATGCTCTTTCTTGGTGTAGTCTGAAGCTTACTGGTCCTCAGACTGATACCTGAACTGGTTTGGGAAACTGCAATTTGCTACTCGATAGGCCCTTTTTCTTAGGGGCCATTAGACATTAAGAGATGGAGTGGCTAAACAAAGGTACCTAATGCCATGTTGAACATCCTGACATATCCTGCCTGGCCTCCAGCTCCTGCTCCAGAGGCGTGCAGATCTCCCTGGATCCCAATATCCAAGACAACTGGCTGCGGCTTGCAGATTTGACAACTAGTTCTCAAATGGCACTTAAGGCCTGTGTTTAGGCTATTCATCAGCTCACTTAAAGTAACAAAAATATGTAAAACGTTTCAAGGCAAAATAAATATATTACTATGATAGTTTCCCCTTCTTCACTGTGGTTCGCTGAAAAGGCAAGGATTTTATGCAAGAACTGTCATTTTTCAGAACATGTTCTCCTGTTGAGTTGAATGGATGGGCTCCTATGGACTCCTCCTATTGAGAGAGAGTAGGATTTATTTGTAGTTTATTAGTAGGAAATAGCTTCTTTTATAAAAAGATATTTTTCTAATGTGATAGAAATTCTTAGCCAGCTATGTAGCTTTTCCTTACTTGATGAGATCAAAAACAGCCTGACAACGAGAACCTTTACAGAAGAAACTGGTGCAACCTCTAATCAGGGGTAGGCAAGTGAAATCATTTCAAAGGAAAAGTTTATTGTTATTCAGCTGCAAGTAACCCACGTTGTTGTTCATATCCATATACATTGTATAGCATCAGCCTGCATTAATTTTCATCATATTTGCACTTGTGGATAGTGCTTATGACTAATTTGTAGATTATGCAGTGCCATATTGATTTAAATAGACTATATTTTAAAGCTACTATGAGCTTTTTCTAGTAAAATCATTTAATTATATTGACATTCAGTGCTATTACAGCAGATAATTGACTCTAGATCAAAAATGTAATATGCGAGAGCTGCCTGGAAGATGCACAAAATCAATTGGCTCAGCATTCAAGTTGCTCACTGTCCTTATTTAAGAAAGAATGCAGTTTGGGGAGGAATGTTCTGGTCTCTGCTCATTCAGTAATCATATGACTTTTGAAAGTTCAGTCCACCTATATCTTAATACTATGTCTCTTTTATTGTGTCTTTCATGCATGCATCTTGGAAAAAGACTTCAGTCTCAGAAAGACATGGAGAAAAACTGTCATTGCCTTATAGAAAATGAGGTAGAGTGAAGTTACTTGCCAGCAGTTACAAAGGGATGAATTCTTATCCCACTGAATTCAGTGGGAAAACTTGCACTGACTCAGAGCATCCAGGATGCCCACAGCAGATGTCCAAAAGGCATCTGTATCTCTAGAATCCACGCTGTCATGTTTCAACATCAACTTCTAGTTAAAAATTCTATTTTGGTTATATTTTTAGTTCTCCTTCCATTATACCACACAAAGTAATGAATGACAATGAGGCTGCTGGATGAACTTTCACTGAGAAAATTATATGAGTTAAGTTTGAACAGATTATATGTGGTTACCTGAAAAATAGAACAATCCATTTTTCAACCAAACTGAAATGTAGATATGGTACAGTTGGTTCTGACCCTTTTAACCTTAGGATAATAGAAATAAAGTAATGTGATAGAATATGAGAGGAGCAGTTTATTATGCTCGAAAAGTGAATATCCAGATTAATCTTGACTATTGATTGATAAATTCCTCATATTGGTTTTCTTGTTCATCAATCACTTTATTTACAGATATGGAGGAAGCTGTTGCTTCTGTAATAATGTGCTTTTTTGACTAACCTCTTCTAAGCCTGTGTCCCTGTTATACCATTGTGGATTTTGTTGTTACATTTTAGCACAATTCTGCAATATTCTGTGTTTTCTGATAAGGTTACATTATTCCTGTTATCTCAGTTACTGAATATCAATAGCTACAGATTTGGTATCTTGGGCTTTCTAAATTGAGCATTATATCCTGAAATAGAGTAAGTCGCATTTCCATTTTTCTTACTTTGGGCAGGTGCATTCTGCAGAAAATACCCTTTGCTTACAAACCCTCTGGGTACAGGGTGAAACCCACCTGAAATCACCACTTGGATAAAATGAGGCCTGGACTGTATCTGCTTAGCTTTAACTGATTAGATGATTCTGGCATGCACTGGAAAAGCAAAGAAGCACAGATGAACTGGGAACAACCACCTTTCATCCTTGTAACGTATTGGGGTGGGGAGGCCAGAAGGTGATAATGATCCAAGTAATGTTTGCCAAGTGACTTTGTGTATAGAGAAAGTCAAAGGTATTGGCTCCCCCTGGGCAGCTTATGTCAACCATCTAAGTTAGAGAACAATAAATAGTTAAGACAGTAGCCCCTCCACAGGAGCACACCTGCAGATGTCCAACGCCGTGCAGAAGGCTGAGCCTGGGGTGGCACCACCACACGTAGTGGCCAGGCAACCAGCCATGAGTTGGACGTGTTGACCAACCAGAGTTGTGTTCCCCAAGTCACCCCAAGTCGGTGGTGCCAGTCACAAGCAGACCAGAGGCAGGGGTATCTGTACAGAATACACAGGTGTCATAGAATGGAAATCTTAGGATAGAAATCACTACTCACCTGCTATACCCATCCTGTTTGGTAAATAAATCTCTCTTTTTTTTTTTTTTTTTTTTTTTTGGCCACTGAGCTGTGTGCTTCAGTTCTTGCAGCTACCCCACCGTAAATTCCCCTGTGACATCTACAAATATCAAAACTACCTCTGTTAGGTAGGCCAAGTTGGCCTGACACAGGAGGATTTCGGTCCTCTTAACAACTCTTCCAGTTTTGTACTGGGAAGGAGAACTGGCACCATGAACACCTTTGTATCCATTAGTATGCTTGTTTGGGACTCCTCCCTGCACTCCAGAAATCTGAGAAAACTTCCCCATACTAAAATTCAAAGGCACTTTTCTTTGAACCATGAAAGGAGTCCCATGGGGTCTTAATGTAAGTGGATAATAGAGATTCAAGCAAGAATTATAAGGATTCCTGCAAGACTGTATACTCCACCTGGATTGCATGATACTTCTTTCGATACTCCAATATTTAGATTTTCCTTAACCCTTCTTAGCAATCTTTTAAAAGGCCTGAGAATGTGATAGTATTTGGAGCCACTGTCATCTTCTGCGCTACTGCTTCTTTGCTGTTTTTATGTAGCTGGCTACGTTCACTGAGCTACTCACATGATGTCAAGGTGGAGAGGATTTTTTTTTTCTTTTTTTAAGAGCAACTCCTGATAGCTTCAGGAGAGGGGCAGCAGTTCTTTGAAAAAGGGATCATCTCATTATATGTGCCCTACTAAACCCCATCTACTAGAGAGGGCTAAAGATTTTGCCTCCTCTATCTGCTTTTTGAAAGTATAGTGTAGAAATGTATATTTAAAAGTGCAGTGTAATTGAAAACTCTATGGTCATCTTCTGTAATAAATGAGTAGACTTGTTGCTCCCTCCATTGATCCTTCTCTTGTTTAGTCTTGGTTGGTTTTACCCATTTTTATGCTTTTGGTTAACTTGAGTTCAAGGTGTTAAGTGAATAATCTGAGCAGCAGATTTGGTAACTCAGAAGTTTTTCGTTTCTTGATTGTTATTTGATCAGAAAGTTGTTATGCAGGGCATGCATCTAGGATACATAAAACGGATCCACATCCACAGGATTTATTCCACATCTTTATACTCCCCAGTTGTCCTCGACTGACCAAGCAGAGTGTGATGATACGGGGAGTAGGGCGCATTCTCTGGGCTTTAGCTACCAATGAAGTAGTGCCTGGAGCAGGCAGTGGCATGCTGAATGCTGGAGTTATTTTCTTTCTCCGGCGTTCTGGATTAAAGAACACTTCAGCTTTAATATGAGTTAGAGCATTCCAACAGCTTTACCTTGAAGTATTCCATAGCCTGCTAGCTTATGCTTCTGAAAAATAAGACAGATGCCCTTCAGAAAGTCAGGGAATTCAACCTGCATCTCTACTCTGTGAGTGATTGCCCCATAAAAGTAAGTTAGATAGCAGTAGTTGTTGTCTTGTCCTTGTCTTTTCCTTTCCTTTGATTTTCTTTCATATTCCTTAAAATAAAAATAAAAAAGGTAGTCAAGGTTCAGGTCTTACGGAATGTGGTTTGGGTGTGAAATGAATGAATGGTTTTGTTTTGACTAGAAAAGGCTTGTTTATTTTTGTGTGTTCTGCCTAAGAAATGATTTTTTTTTAAAAGACATTCTTTACCCCTCTGCTAATAGCTTTCTTCCAAAGGAATTGGATTAGTTTCTCTTTACTCTCTTAAAAAAGACAAAACAAACTACTACTTTTCTGAATAAAATAGCTCTTATTTTAGAAGAGACTCTTCATACAAGGAACTTTGCTGGGGTAGAAAATTTGCCCCCATCTCTGCCCCTCAAACCGGGTGTTGCAAATACTTCCACTCAGTTTCCCTGTATATAGGAAAGCTCTTACTACATGTAATCTGCTAAATTCGGTGAACCTTAAGTAAGCCTGGGTCAGTGTAAATTGGATAGAAACATCATCAGTAAGATTTACCTGAAATTTAATGAGAGCTGGAGTCTAGAACTCTAGGAAAGTACGTGTTCAGAAATCAGAAGTGATTTGACCTGAATAAATCAGTCTTGTTAACTTTAGTGTATGTTATGGGATCATTATTCAAGATGTTCATGTTTGAAAGGTTTACAAGTTGGAGAAAATGCAGAATGCTACAGGAATGACATTATTCATTAAAGGGCAAGCATGCATACTTCACATACACACAGTAGTGTCCGCCACTGAAGTTAAAAATTAGGCATAAAAGGTGCTCTGCCTCCATTCTGTTCGCAGTCTGCTTTGTTGTATTGCCCCAAAATTTAGTATAATTAGGTACCGCCTGTGTTGGGAACGTGTAGCTCCAGAGTTACTATTAAGATAGAAAATTTTCTCAGATTAGTAACTCACTAAAATAAAACTACCCTGGTGAAAAATTTATCAGTTTTGGTACCCTTGTTGGGGGTGGGAGGGTGGGAAGGCAGGGTCTGATCTTTTTGTTATTGTTGTTGATTTTAATTCTCACCCCCCACCAGCAAAACAGAAACTTTTCACCTGTAAACAAGTATTTTTATAAATACTGGTTGGATCCTGGTTGGACTGACAAGTGTCGATGTTGGAAAGCTTTTAAGGCTTGAGATGACTTCTCCCCTCCCCTCCCACCCCCCTTCTGCTATATCTAGAGGACTTGATGGGATAAAGAGATACTGTTGTGCTAATAAGGCATGGCCAAGCTGTTTGGGTTACATCTACGCTTAAGCCGGAGGTGTGACGGTAGGTGTGTGTGTGTTGGGGGGGCGGGGGGCTTGATCCCCTGAGTGAGCACGAACCTGGCTTGTGGGGGCAATGGCTGGGAGAGAAGCACTGTAGCAGCAGCTCAGCCGCCTGAAGAAATCCTGGAGGCCCTTCTGGCCGAGCAGGACTTGTGCCCAAGCCTGCGTCGCCCCGACCTTGCTGCCACTGTGCGGTCCAGGATATCAGAATTGGGCTGCATCTGTGCTGCCAGCACACCCCAGGCCACAGGCCAGGCCAGGCCCCTCGCTGTCTTATAAGGAGTCTGTTAGAGCTTATTAGGGGTTCATCTTTTCAGTAAAAGAAGGAATAATTCTTTGCATTTCTATATTATTTCCCATGCAAATACTTGCATATTGATTATATTAATGAGTTACATCAAAATGCATTTTGAATAAGTACTTTAATCTATGCTATTACAGATGTGGAAATTTAGTTACTTGAGCACTTTCACCATGCCACATGCACACCCAAGGTGTGGCTGAGAATTTTTTTTAATTTACAAGCCTATTTTTCTGCTTCCATAGAGGAAAAATATTACTATAACTAAAGAAAAAGAAAGCAAAAAGCTGCTTCATCCCTAGACGTAGCATTTTTCTTCTCTCTGATCAGCATTGGCAGCTGTTCATTTTCTGCCTGAGTGAATTCAGAAGAAGTCATTTACCTTACAAGTGATGAATGCTATATGACACTTGGTTGTCTATAACTTCTAGTGTTTAGTCTCAGCCTGACAAAAACTTCTATTTCTTTCCAGATTTGCTAATAATATTTCATTGAACTAATTATTTATCATGTTTCTGAATTAGGTCAGAAAGCCGATCAGCTAATAGAGACGGCAAATTTATTATGCCACGCTCATGCGAATCCTTGAGAACAAGAATATCCTAAGCAATAATGCCAGTGTTACTGGAGAGGATGTTTTAAAATTCTAGCAATAAATATTATCAGAGAACAAGTTGTCTATTCTGAAACACATCAGCTTTTATTGTACTGCAACTTATTAACTTACCATCTTTTTTCCATTTTGGATATATTCCTCAGTGCATAAAGAATTTGTTTTTTGCTGATCATCTTCATTTCAGACTCAACAAGTAGTCTATTAATAGAAATTAAACACATTAATTTTTAAGAGAAAAAATTGAGTGTTACTGTTTACATGCTAGCTAAGAGGAATCTTGTTTTTGTGTTCTTCTTGAGTGAAAATTTGCAAAGCTGTGTCAGGCTATTCCAACATCATTTCATTTTGACTGATGCTTTGTGTAGAGTGTGTGTCTGTGTGTGTGTTAGAAAGTAAGTAGCTTCTCTGACAAATGTGTTACCATGAAGGGATTTAAAACTAAGTATGTTCAGTTTTGTACTTAGTAGTATGTTCCTAGTCCTTCCCCTCTACTTAGCCCTGGTGAGGCCACACCTGGAGTGCTGTGTCCAGCACTGGGCTCCCCAGTACAAGACAGACATGGAGCTACTGSAGTGAGTCCAGTGAAGGGCARCTAAGATGATTAAGGGACTGGAGCAATCTCTCACATGAGAGAAGCTGAGAGAACTGGGACTGTCTAGCTGGGAGAAGAAAAGGCTCGGGGGGCAGCAATGCGGGTAAATATCTTTTGGGATGGTGTAAAGAGGATGGGCCAGGCTCTCCTCAGTGGTGCCCAGTGGCAGGAGGAGAGGCAACGGGCACAAACTGAAACACAGGAAGAGCCCTCTGAGGCCAAGGAAAAACTTGTTTACTGTGAGGGTGACCGAGCACTAGAACAGGTTGCCCAGAGAGGTTGTGGAGTCTCCTTCTCTGGAGATATTCAAAACCCGCCTGGACGTGATCCTGTGCAGTGTACTCTAGGTGACCCTGCTTGAGCAGGGGGGTTGGACTAGGTGATCTCCAGAGGTCCCTTCCAACCTCAACCATCTGTGATCTGTAATGCTTCAGAAGATAACACATGCAAATACTGAAAAATAAATATAGTCAGTACTGTGGAGCGAGCACTCTTAAATACTGTCACCACTGTAAGGAGAAAAGTGGTATTGTCAATAGCATGGAAAAGTAATAAAACTGTAAAATACCTTGGATAAACGTTTTCTACTTCATCATATTTGCAGACATTTGGTTCTAGCATTTGAAATTGAAGGATTTTAAGCAATGAAAACAGTTGTTTGTCAAGGTGAGCGAACACATTACACAGTCAATGTTACACATGGGGCAATTTTTAATATAAATGGACATGTCTTCACTGATGACACGGTGAAGAGGCACATAAGAGTTATTGCAGCTGAGAGTGTCTTTTTTTTTTTTTCCTCCCCTCCTCATGTCAGACAAAAGTTTTTTTTTCAGAAAGAATGCATGGTGTAATGTTCAAGTGTAATGCTTTTTAGCCTCTGCAGGAAATTTAGGTTAAAGGCCGAGGTTACTGCAAGTCACAAGCTGAAACTCTTTGTTCTGAGACTTAAAGCAAATGCATAGGTGTGCACATCTGCTGTGCAGTTTGAACCAGAAAGGATATAATAAAGTGCGTAACCTGATATACGTAAGAATATACTTCTCTTTGAAAGGTGAAGAGCAGTGTGCTCTAGATGGAGGAACTGGCTCTTGCCAGGTGCTGCTTAGTTGGCTTTTAAGCAGTTGCTTCAGGGAAGTCATGTCCCACCCCACCCCCCCCAAAAACAAACAAACAAAAAAACCCCCAGTTGTTTCTGGTTCCTGCTACAAGTCACTAACCTCAAGAATGAGCTATTCTAGCCTTAGTTCCTGTCAATATACACATTTGTACCAGCAGACTAATGCATTTACATAAGTGTACTTCTTCTAGGCTTTTGGAACAGGGTTATGTCAACTGTAGCCTAGGTTTGGGGGACAGCAAAAGAAATGTTTCCTGGTTCTCCTTCCATGCACCCACATCACTGGTTGTAGGATGTCGGTAGCTCCAGGAAGGATTGTTCATCCAAAGAGTCTGCTAGGCTGATGTCCAAGCAAGGACAGGTGCAAGAGACTCAGCCTGGCATGGTTTACCTTCTCTGACCATATTGCAGATAGGATAACGGTTGAGCTGGTATGAAGGCTTATGCTTCCTTCTTCAAGCACGTGCTGAAGTTCACCTGAAGCCTGCGTTTGATCGTAGTTTGGCACTGAGGTGGTTTGACCTCACAGCATGAAACAGTGTGGAGGCACCCACTTATGTTAACAGTCTGCAGGCCAAGAAGGGACACCCCAAGCAGCAGGATGATCTGGCAGTGACATTTTGCTTTACAGAAATATAGCTTCAGTTTTGGCTTAGAGCTGCCCTTATTGTAGAGGTCTGATCTTTTAGCTTATTAAACCTTCAGTGTGGGAAGAGCTAGCATTTATAGGCCTTTAAAAAAAAAAAAAAATTTCATTCAGATGTGTATAAAAGAAAAGCCAGTGCAAGTACTATGGTCAGAGTTCAGAAGGGGCATTAGTTATAGAAGGAATAACTTGGTAAATGAAGCTCTCATATTGCAGATATTTGTGACGTGTACTCCCATTAACAAGGCTAAAAGGGCATTAAAAAGAGGGGAAGGATTTCAATTATTTTCTCAGGGTATTTTCTCCATTTGTGAAACTCCTGGTTGGCAGAAGTGGGCAAAGTCATGCATTTCACCTCGTAGGTGTTTGCAGAAAATACAAACTAGAGAGCTGTTAGTACTATCAATCTTGCTGCCATTATTAGTCAGATTATTCTTAACATAAGAACCCAGCACTTTCAGGATTGTTGCACGTGTTCAATGATGTTTTCTCAGATACTTAGGACTAGAAAGTATCAGAAAGATTTCAGGGTTGGGTGGGGAAGCAGCTTTCAGTTTAATGTTTATTCCCACACAAAATATCTTGCTTGGGATGGTTTGCAGGCTCATGCAGTGTATCTGGATTTAACTCAGCTTGCTCTTGGGAATGGAAAGTTTTCTTGAAAGGAAGCCAGTAGAACTGAATACAAAGGGGAAATGGTACTGTTTTATATACTGCATATTTAATGTGTTATTTTCTCCTCAGTTTTTTTTTATGTCTCAGCATTCTCTATTTTCTTGCTTTAACTCTTTCAGCACATCACACACAGTCAAAAGTAGCCCAGAATTAGAATCATGCAAAGTTATGGCATCTGAGTGTGCATGAAAAGCTCAGATTACTATTTTACATTCAGCTGTCTTTAATTGTGCTACCTATTTGCTCCAAAGGCCTTTTGAAATTCCTCATAATTTCTCTTTATTTTAATGTAAATAAGTTTGTGCTGTTGGGTATATTCCATAATCTTGTAGTCCATTTCAGAGCTCAAATAATTTTAAAAAGGTGTATTTGACCATACTGACTGTTGAAATGACTTGCCATTAAGTCCTCTTTTTTTCTAGAAGGCAGCCATCAATTATGCCTTTTTTTCTCTCTCTTTCAGAATGTTATTGCTGCAGAACTCATTATCCTTTACTCTCTTTTTTTTTTCCCCTGAATAATTTCTCATGAAAGCCCTTGCCCAACATTTAAAAAAAAAATCAATTCTGATGTAGCTGTAGGCTCCTACTTGTTTACTGTTTTAAAAACACCCTGGAACCTTAAGCTTTCTTTATAAACCTATAGTCCTCTTGTTTTTTTTAGTCTATATTTATCTCACTATTGCATTATCCTACCTTTATCTAATGCTTTTGAGCTGGTGTTGCAGTTCACTTGCTGAAGCTAGCTTGGAGACTCCTCATGTCTGTACTAGAGTGCTTACTGTCCTGGGGCTAAAGAGAGTACCGCTTCATAGTGTAGGGAACGTTTGAACCCTTAGCTCTCTGGTGGGGAGGTGGGGCAGTGGGACTTAATTTTATTCTTGTTTTGGAAGATGGGCCATCTAGGAATAGATTTTCTTAAGATTAGCTTGCTCTAAGATTAACAACTTTTATCCTGGCTCTGCTCCTTTTCCTTCATGGTCTTCAGGCACTCTTCAGGAAACTCTCTAGCCCTGGGCTTTTATTATTCAAGTTGCTGCTTAGGTTTCTGTTTCTGACATCACACTGTAATTTCCTTCTAAGTTTGGACAATCCTTTTTATATTAAAAAAAAAAAGTAATCTAAATCATTTAACTTTTTATCATCTTGATGTCTTCTTTTATTTCTGCCTTTCATTTAATAGCTAGTCTACGAAGGATTGATTTTTTTTTTTTTTTTTTTTTTCCCCTCCAGGCTTTTTTTCCTCTCACATGACACAAACCCAGACCTGTAGGCCATAAACTGGCTTTGATATTAAGCAATGACTTATGTTTTTCTTTAATGAAATAATGAAACATTGTTAATGAAAGGAACAATGAAATAAGAAAGTGCTAGTATACTACTGCTCAGGCAACCATCCTGATGGGATGTGGCTGTCCGCAAGCTTGAGTCTAGACTGATAGCTACAGCTCCCTTAAACAATATGCATCTCAGCATATCCTTAATTGTTTTGAAATGTGGTCCTTTTTGTCCTGTCATGCTCCGATAGACATTCTCATCATATCACTGACATATGCATAAACTATCCTTGCCAAATTTGGATCTATGCCAGACATAATAGTTTTGGGCTAAAAGGTAATATATAGCTGGAGTCTGGTGAAAGTTGACAAATCTCATTATTTCCAGTGTTATCATAAGCATCTGATTCTTGCTAGATTATATCTCTAACTACTCTACTCTGCCCACATAATCAACATTATTAATACCCAAGCTCTTCACAGAGCCTAAGAAAATGGTTTCAAATTGTTCTTTTCTGCTATAAGTGTTTTTTACCAGGCCAGAGCCTACACAATTTGCCTATGCATGTTTGGTCCCTTCTCTACCCATATACTGGGGGAACAGGGCTTAAATACATTTTCTGTATTTCACGGTCTTTGTGTGCATGTTCTTCAGTGACTTTTTTTGTGTGTGTGTGTGTCATTCTTGAGACAGATTCTGGTTAACTCAATTACAGAAATAAAAAACAGAGAGGCTGAAAGAGGCTCTATCACCCAAGCCTGGACAAGACTCTGCTTTGTCCAGAGAGAGATCAGGAGAGAATATCATCTCTACTTCTTCCTCCTTTTCCTAAGGCCTCCTGGGACTGGAGAGAGACCAGGGTCACCCTGGTGGCTTGTGCATCAAAACAGTAGGGCACGCAGGCTGTGAGGTGCCCACCTCAAGCAGGAGACACATCAGTGTGAATTCTTTAGGAGTTACTGTGATGAATACTGACTTAGTGAGAATGGTTTTCCTACACTCAAAGCATCACATCATCCTTCCCCGTGTGCCCAGCATTACTCCTAGCCCACAGCCTTAGTCTGCCCTTTGTTTCCATTCCTATCTCCTTTAACAGACATCCATTTGCAATCCACTCTGTAACTATTGGGCATGAATTTGATTTTTAAAGGATTTATTTTAGCCCTAGTGATTTCTTCTGTGCTGCTTTGATCTTGCTTGTAGTGTTAGTTATGATGTTAATAAGCAGCTTCTATTGCTATATATTTTATAGGTGTTTATAGACACTACAGCTATCTTCTTTGTTTAGTTCCTTTTAAACAAGCTCCAAAATGCTTTAAAGGTTTGAAGTTTAGCTATTTGAAATTCATCATAGCTGATTGCTCTTGATGTTTTTATTTCTATTAGTATTTCATGCACAGTTGCATACTCACTACAGTTCTGCCACATTATCCTGTAAAGAAAATCCCAGTTCCTACATATTACACAAGATGCAATTGAGAATAGTTTTCTTTCTTATATGCTGCAGAATTCTCATGCAGAGTGAATACTTTTCTTCAAATTGCATTCAGTATGTTCTTTAAATAGCCTATTCTGGGAAAGATAGTATATGAGAGTTTTGGTAAGGTTTATTTGTCTGTCTGAAGCTAATCTGTCGACAGTATACACACAAGGTTTCCTGGAAAAGTTGCCATTTGCAAAGTCAGTGGTATGTTTCTGGTAAGGTAAGGAATAAAGTCTCTTCAAACTGCCACTGAATGACAGGCTTTGCTTACTGTAGACTCTGTGGTGAGCAGAGGGAGGTATTTTAGGCTGTGATTTTTGAACATTGGCATGGTTGTGTGTAAGAAGCTTTCATAACAGAGCAGCAGACTATTCCTTCTCCATCTGGTATATTCATGTTTCCGTGATAATAAATAAAATGTGTGCTTTCAAAATGGGAAGCCATTTGAATTAAGTTATGTCTAAATATTTGCAGATGTAAAATGCGTTTTTCAGACGTTGAATGAAAAGTGCATCAAGAAGTATTTGTATATACAAGATGGTGGCTGAAAGTATTATACCATTAACTTTGGCTGTGAACTTAAAACTGACCGGTTCTTGCCCTCTGTAGTGTAGTAGACTGAAATACTGCAAAAACAAATAACATCTTGCAATGATGTGATTGATCTGTGCCGGTAAAGTTGTCTGGCTGCTGCTCTGCACTACCATAGTCTAGCTTTAGTTTAGGGACACAGCACTGGCTTAATGAAATCTTTGTACCACTTCTATTCTTGAGCCAGTCAGCTGTAGGCAAGGATCAGGCCCAAGGACTTTGAAGTTGATGACGTTCTTTTAATTACCTTATGATGCATTGCTTTCCTTCTTCTTAATTAGGCTAAGGTAATCATGAAATGCGGTTGACAACTGTACTCTAAAAGTCATCAGTCTGTTACTTGTCTGTTTGATAAATGGACCGGTAGAGGATAATTAATCTCAAGGTCCTTTCACTAGTTCTTGGAACTGAAAGAACAAGGAAGAAAGAGGCTATTTAGAAAGTTGTTCTAGAAGGTGATTTTTCTCTTCTACAAAAATTGTGGTAATAAACCAATCGGCACCAATAGATAAAAAAAATTGTGTAGAATGAAATTCACAAAGTTAAACCAACAACCAGCGAACAAAAGAGAAATCCCCACAACCTAACAAGCTATTTGAATTTCCCACACTTTTGCTGTATGTGAGATGTAGGGATATTTTACAGACTGAGGAATCCAGCTGCCTCAGGATGTTGAGGGAGGAGACGGAGAATGAAGTCTATAGACAAGCCACATCACAATTTTGCAATATTTGATTTTTGTTGTTAGCTGGTATAAGGATGCTAACTTAGTAAAATTATCAAATGCATATGGTACTAAATGTCACTATGCAGTGTTTAATGTTTACATTAATGACTGAAGGAAATGACAGAGCCAAATCAAGCAATTTCCTTTCACAGTGTTATGGTGACATCAATATTAAAATCCACCTTGTGCCTCATTAAAGAGAAGGTGATTCCCACAGGACCTTACCAATAGCCAGGCATTCTGCAGTACTTTTTATGATGCAAGATACTCCTAGGTCGTGAGCAACAGAAGTATAATACATACAAAGCATACACTGATGTTAGTTTTCATATTTGTGTGCATACTTTCACTGCAGTGAAGTCTTATGGGACCAAAGAAATTAAACTGAAAAGAAACCTATAGAATAACCCATGTAAACAGTTTATGTCATCATTGAATGTATCAATTCCTTGTGGAAATCTGTTATGAATGGCTTAAGGGTAAGCATATTAATAGGGGGGGGAATAATCCAGGAGGACTTAAGTCATTGTGAGCTTAAATGTCTCAAGGAGTGGCAGCAGTTTAGTAGAAGGTAAAAGATGAGCAAGGTTAGAAAACTTTAAAATGTGTTAACTTTCTGGTTTGGGTTTTGCAGCCCTCGTACACGCATTAGGGTTGTGTGAGATGAATAGGCAAGATGTTTCTTACTGTATTTCATTTACAAATGATAGTAAATCTTGTGTCAAGGGCTAGAGTCCTACTTCGTTCTGTATCTGATCTTGCTGAATAAATATTTTGTGAAGAAATAAGTGTTTAGAAAAATAACCCTTTTTTGTTTTTGCTCTTGCTGAATTGGCTCTTCACTGTTTACTTACTGTGTTGTTGTGGGTCACCTAGGTTGTGTGACAGCATTTTTGGCTGTTAAAGAATTAATCCAGTCAAGGAGTTATACAAGTCTGTGCTAACTTATAGTCATAAACATATCATCTAAGACAACCCTTCCTGGGCTAGGAGAAAGGAGAACCCAAACTTGAAGCATTTCAGAAGCAGAGCAGAGAGAAAACGATGACTTAGATCTGAGACGCAGTTGAGCAGTTCCTTCAGTCTTGCTCCAGCTTTTTTCCAGGTCTGGCTTGCTCCTTCCTTCATGCAATGGATTGGGTTGCATTCCTGCCCCAAGTGCATTTGCAGGCTGGAACAAACATCTGTCAAGGACTGCTCTCTGACTCAGGTTGTCAATGGCAATGAAGATGGGCTGTTTCATCGCTGGCATTGACTTTCATGAGTAAATAGATATTTGCATCAATATAACTTTGACATGGTTTTTTATTATCATGGAAAAAATTCTTATTAACTTGACCTATTTGGAGGAAATCTTTTGGAATACTTGTTTGAAATGTTCACCCAAATCTGTCCACCTAGGCTATATGCTTGGGTACCTCTACAGTCTTTAACTTAAGCTTCTAGGCTATATTCTCAATGCAAACAGTCACACTGAAATATTAAAAATAAAAATAAATATAAATCATCTAGTATGTCACTTCCAGTATTTCAAAGATTCTCTCTTCTGTCTCTTGATCTTGGATATCTGATTTCACTAACAGTCTTTGAAAAGATATACTTTTTATTTCCTTTGGTGTTTCAAAAATGTCCAAATGACCCTGGAATCCTGCTGGGGAAAAATGGCATTTTCCCAGCAAGATACAGTGTTCCTTGGGGACCTCCACAGAATACATTCTCTTTCATCCCCCTCTTAAGAAATTTAGACCTGTAATTTATAGAGCTAGTTTGGGGGGTTGTTTTTTTTCTATTTCCTCTTTTTCTTCCCTTTTCTCACAATATATATCTTGTTCTGAGAGAACAGAACATTGTCTCCATTCTTCCTGCTTCAACAGAGCAAGCCTGTCTTTTCAAGGACAGACCATTAATACTTGCTGTATCCTTTTAAATTTTGCATGCCAATATTATGGAATGCTCCAGTTGAGATGTTTTGAAATCCTTTTCTCAAGTACCTCTGAAGTCTTCAGGAATCATTTTCTTCTTCCATATAATTCATTGTTGTTTTGTTTTGTTTTGTTTTCTTTCCTAGTGAAGAATGTATTTTAATCAGATTGCATATCTTGTTTCTCCAAAGAACCGTAGCTCCCATTCCTCCCCAAGTTTAGCTACCTAGAAAACCTTTAATGAATTTTTGATTCCTAGAACAGAGTGTTTGCATTACGCACTTAATATTTCATAGCTGTAAGTGATCCAAGCCGTAATCTTGTGAATGATTTCCTGGATAGAGCTACCAAGCAAAAATGTTTTTAATGCTGTAGGCACATGTCTCTTCAGACCAGATGGATATAAGGAGGAGGAGGATTAGTTAACCAGTTCAATAGCTTGAGCTGTGCTGTCATGCTATGGAGTGCCTGATGTCATCTTTTTTAGTAATTATCTGAAAACAGTTGCAGAGAAACATGCACAGTAGAGTAGAGAATAGTGAAAGATAAAGATTCAAGCAGCTGTTCTTGAAAAGTTCTGTAGCATCTTCCTGTTAATCCATTTTCCTTCTTTATGTGCAGTGCTGATAGTGAGAAAAGTTGTTTAGATGTCTCATATGTGTTTTTCGTTCACAGTTCTATTACTGAAATGATTGCAGATTGCGCTTTTCAGTGTTTGGTTTTCCAGGGAATCTGAGCATCGTGGTTCTCGCTGGCTTCAGCTTTGCAGTTGGGAGCACTGGACTTTAACCACCAGGTTGTTCAGACCTTCATTTCCCTCTCCCCTTTTTATTTTTATTTTTTATATATTTGCAGCATCTGTGTATGGAATAATCTGTCACATAGAATCTGCTGAGAGTCAGAAGAATATTAGTAATGAGTGGTGAATATTTTTTTTCCATGAACTATTTATATTAACATATTTGAGGGGTTCTTTTGTGCTCACTCAAAGTCAAATTCTCCTCTCTGCAAAGATCAAATACAATGTATTAATGCTATTTAAATTATTTTTTGCCTGGTTCAGAGATGCTTCAACTTAATCTGCAAAAAGGGGAATTTCATCTATCAAGACATAGAAGACAAACTGGTTTTGTTTTGCTTTGCTATGAATAGTCTGTGTAGTTAGATTGAACACGTGCTCAATATATGTATTTCTTCAGGAGGTCACTTTTGAAAGGGTTTGCTTATTTCTGAGGCTCACTTGTGGTCTTTCCATGGATCTCACAGAATTTGATGCTTATGTAAAGTTCTGGTTCTTACAGAAGTGTGCCTAAATGAAAATCTCAGCTTTCATTTAAAGAGGGGTGTTTGTATTTCATTGCCATTATCATGGAAACAAATTTGGAAACATGAGCCCTAATGTCCAAAAAAGGAAAAGAAATGAAATAAGCTAATGTATTTTTAATCCAGCCTTGTAACTGGGGGGTTTGGTTGGTGATCTCTGAATATTTGAGTTACTATACTTATTCACTTATGAACACACCAAAGACAGTGGAAAGTCTCTATTCATTGAACTTCTACTGTGTTGACTTAGGTTTATACAAGACTATCAAGGGTTTTTTTTGTTTGGTGCAACTTTCTATAATCAGCCACTGACTGAGGTTATGAACAAGTGGTAATTACAATAACGCCAGAAATACTAACAAGGGTGAAGGACAACATAGTGGTTTACCTCAGCTTACTCTTCTCTGTGGTTCCATACATAGACCAAAATAGAAATTCTGTTCCGTTCAAGGGCCTCTTTCTTGAGTTGTATCACTGATCCCTTGTTCCAGTAATGTAAAACTTTGCTTTTATTCCTCTAGTCTGAATGAAAAGATGGTTATAGAACAACGTGAATTTGTAGGACTTCATTCTGAGTTGAATGACAAATCTAGCCGGCTGATGTCTAGTTAGTATTTGTCTTGCACATTGCCATTTTGAATAAAGATTCTCATATATTTATATATTTATTTGAATGGTTGTAGAATTGTACAGTTATTGCTGCTCTTCCTCCTATAGTTATCTGCACCTTGATAGTTCATACTTTGGTTTTGAAAATAAGGATGATATAGCTTATATTGTTTAAAAAAAGTTGCTTATCCAGTGCGTTAATGCATCAATATTGCGTCAATATTCTGAGTTTCTTACATAAACAGAGAAATTTAAGTTCTCATTATTGCTTCTGTAGAATCTCCAGCTGCACTAAAGTAGAACGCCAAATTTTATTCTGTTCTGAGTAGCTGCAATTAGAGACTCTTGACCTGCTGCTACATGGGGGAAATTCACCTTAAGATTTTAGATGCTCAAAGTACATTAATTGTTCCTTTTTCATTACCCTGGCAAAATATTTATTCAACCATATTATGCTAATTTTCTTTGGAGTGGGGGAAACCACAACTATTGGAGTGATGCGAGTTCTGAAATTTGCATGTGCATTGTGTTCATCTGAAATTCTGCACTTCCTCTCTCGGGCATCAAAGAAGTCAGGCCAGTAGTGTCAGGGGAACGGCCAAAATGTCACTTCCCAGGTTGCCCAGAGCGAGAGGCAGTGCTTAAGTTTCACGCTCCTGGAATATCCTAGGAAACATTGCAAGTTGGAAAGCAAAATAGGTCAGAGAGAAAATAAATGGTACCTATTATAAAATTTATCACTGCGCCTAGTATTCTGCATCCTATCCTATAGCAGTGGATGCGGCCAGATTATGTGATTCTGGATTGGTTTCTCTCTATTTCTCTTGTAACATTTTCATGCAGACCAAAATTCTTCTGTCCTGGTGAGCCAGCCATGAGCCGCAAGCTACAGGGATCAGGTAGCCTTTTCTTGTCCTCCTCCTAGGGTGGATTTAGTCATTTCCAGACCATCACTTCTAGAGGGAAATGTTTTTAGCCTCCAGGGTGTTTAATGAGTGCATTGGTAGCTTGTTTTGTTGCCTGACTATTTTAGAGCTCTAATTTGTTTTTTCTTAGTAATTTTTCTCAGTTTTCCCTCTTATACCTTAATCTTGTTACTTCTTGTTCTGTCCTTATTGGCTGATCAGAATAATTATCTTTATAGCGTTTTTCTACTCTTTTTTTTTTTTTGGTCTTGCTATTGTGTTTCTTTTCAGTCATCTTTTCTCTTGATTGATCATGGGTAGCAGTGCAACCTTTTTTTTTACTCAGACTTCTGGTTTTGTACTTCTCGGTAAACTCTGTTTCTTAAATTTCCGTCTCCTTTATTTCTCCCTCTTTTTAAAAAATATTGCCCAGAAATACAGCTTGAGGGCTATTTCCCCTGGGCTAATATAGCAAAATATCTGTGCTTTCATTTTTATTGCAAAATCTCTCTGCAGTGCAAGCAGCCAGGCACTTAAAGACAATGAAATGGAAGTTCTGATTCTGCAGCTAATGGTAAAGTTGCAGAATTTGCATTTTCTTGTGCCTGATTTTTTTCCAGTATACCAGTTCTTGGCTGAAGTCCCAGTTTGGATGACTCCTGCCCTCATGTAAAATATTCATGAACCAGAGGCACAAAGGTTCTGTTAAGTACAGCAGAGTTCTTCTGAAACTCAATTTTTTCCCTATGCAAGAACAACATTCTTGATGGCTGAAACCTCCTGTTGCCTCTTTTGCTGGTATGTGTCTTGCCCTATCGTTGGTGGGACTCAGGTTGTGCAGTAACGGTTACACCCTGAGCCTGGGACCCGGATGCGTTAGCCTAATCCATAGAGGTGCTGCAGACACAGACTGATGAGACTGTTACAGTGGATTAGGACAAGAGGGTGAAATATTAGTATTAGTTTTTTGGTGAGTCTCTTCTCTTTATCCAGACTGTAAATTCCCTGCCCTTATTTGCCATGCTTTGTTACTGACAGAGAGCAAACATAGCTGGGGGCAGGGGGAAGGGGATGATATGCTTAGGAAATGCCCATTCCTTGCACGCTGACCCATCATTATTTGTCAATTACTGAATTGGTCCCATAGCTGTTATTACTCAAACCAGAAACTGTTTGCTTTGTCTTGCTTTAAACTACAAAATTATGGAGCATTAATAACAACATGCATTGTATTTAACAAGAGAGAGAGCATTAGATTAACTTTCCTCTTGAAACACATGTCGTACCTAACATGAAAGGCATATTTGTCTAGAGCTTGACTGGTTTCAGTAGAAATAACACAGCTAATTAATGTCAGCTCATAAAGTTAATGAATGTGTTCTTTCCAAGTGGTAAAATCCCTTCACTTGATGGCATGTATAGTGTCTTTGTTTTTAGTCACTTAACTTGGAAATTTTTCTAAATCAAAAGACCTAGTCAGTGTTATCATCAGTGTTACTGCTTTATGTTCTTCATCCAGCAGTTCTAGAAGGCATATGTTCTCTTCAAACAATCCAAAACCAGGTCTAGGCAGTTCTGGTTGATCTTGTGTCTTTTCTTTATTCTGTATGGTGTTTTATTTCAGTATCATTTCTCTCTGAACATTTTTAAGACCTTAAAAACAAAATGTCTTTTCTGTTGTTAATAATCATTTGGGTTGATCTGTTCTACAACCAACGTTGCAAAACCCCATCTCACGATTTGCATGCCTATTCAGCACTTACACAATGCAGTCATTCAGAAGATCTGGAAAGCTTTTGAAGGCATTTTAATTTGAAATTTCAGCATTTATGCAAGTGATTCTTGTCCCATGGGATGAACTCTTAAATTCTCCTGAGCTCCTATAAAGCTAAGAATACACTTTCCTTTGCTGTGGGGCAAATGATGTTGTCAAAGCTTCAGGCTCCTGGCTACACAGCAGCCAAAAGCAAAATTCCAGCTGAGTTCAGTGATATCATTATTCCTCCCCAAGCCTAAAATTGCTGATATGTTAGCTATTGAGTATCACTGAATATGCAGATAGGAAGAAAACTAGTCGTGAACTTGTATCAAGAGAGGGAGAAAGAAGGAAGAAAGACTGTTTAGTCCTTAAGTGGTGGGTATGTGTAGAGGGAGAGTTGCAAGAACAGTAAAACTGTGGCCTCTGTAGATGTATAAGACAAACAGTACACGTTTTGTCTGCAAAGCTGGAATGGTCTCGTTTTTGCAGACGTGCCAAGCCTTAGCAACTTCCCTTTGAGGCAGCGGAATCAGACCCATTGCATTTGGTCATGAAATTCAGAATTCTCTGCAATGAGAATGGGAGCAGGATTAAGGTAAAAGTCCTGGGGAGATTATGAGGATGTTCAATTTGGTTAGAAAGGATCAGCCCCGCTGCTTCTGTCGAGTAGTGATCAAGCAGAGTGTTGCCTTATTACAAATCCTGGCTGCAAATACACACACACGTGCACGCACACACACCACCCTTTTGGAAAGGATGGGTGTGCTTTTAACTCCCAACGGATAGACCCAGCAGAATGGACATGACAGAGCTTGAGTTGGTACCACTCTTCATCCAGTTTTATAGTTGTTGCGTGTTACTGATACCCAGATTGTACCTCATATATGTCTTATTTGCAGTGCCTCTGTTCTCACTCAGATAAGGTTAACTTAGAGGAATAAACATTGAAGGCAAAGCTTTTGGGCTTTTTGTATCTCCTTTCTTTCCTGGAGCATTAGCACAGCCTGACTGCCCTGCTACAGTCCTGTCCAAGTGCAGGTATGTACATTAGCTGTCTTCAATGGCTATGCAAAAATCAAAGGTAACAGTTTCACAAAATTGCATGAACTTATTAGCCACTCCCTCCCCGTTTTTAGATTTCTGTAACAAACTGCTGCATTGTACGTAAGCCTGTAACACTGGTTTGGTATATCTTCTTATGCAGCCTCATGCTTTTCACACCACCTTGACCCAACCTGTGTGATTTCAGGTTGTAAATTCCCACTGGGCAGTCATTCTCTGTGGAAGACAGCAATGGTGCTTGCATGCAAGCGTATTTGTCTGGCTTGACTAAACAAAACAGTTCATTTAAAATTAAATGAAGATAAAATGGATGGAAAGACAAAGTCTTCCTGTTAACTAGTATTGTACCAAGATATTTTACCATTAGTCAGCTCAACCCTACTTAATTGTTATGGGTTTCAAAAATTAACTTAGGTTCCTGGCATAAAACTCTTCTTCTGAGAGAGCAATAGTTGTAACTTTAGCTGTGAGGAGCAGAGGTCGATAGGCCTCTGGTGCTGACACATAAGGAAACTCTGAATAAAAAGCTTCCTTTTGCAGATGCAGTGCTGAGTGCTGCATGTAGGGCCTTTTAGTGACATTTTAAATGAGTTTAAATGTTTTTTTTGGTTTATATTTTTACACAATGTCAGAAAAACAAATACTGCTGTAGAGATTTTTGTTGGCAATATCTTCAGACCCATTTGTACCCAAGCTTTGGTGTACCTTATTTGTGATCGTAGTTCTGCTGACATTGAGGGACTTCACATGAATAAGATCTCTGCAAAGAGCTGCATGCAAAACGTAACTGCTGAAAAGACTTTGAGTGGTTTCAGCAATCATTTGAGAAACTTGGGACCCAAGAGGTGCAGAATCAGGCTTCAAAGGGTAGTATTTCAGGCCATGAAGGTGACTACCACACTCTTGTAACATAGCAAATTGTCATATGTAGTATTTTACTGTTCTGTGCAGCATCATCTCAATGTTGCATTACTTTGCTGCTGTGGAAACCATTTTTAAGAAATATAGTTGGCTAAATTCTGTTCTGATGAGTTTTCTGCTTCTAAGTATGTAGGAAGTGGGGGATGGAAGAGGGAAAGGGCAAAGAGTAGGTGGATCTTCAGGTAGCCATTTCCCAAGCTTTAAAAGTTTTCCTTGCATAAACAACCCTCTAAACTGAAAGCCTTCTGGCTTTTCACTTTTTCTTTGGGACACTGTAATTGTATATGCTGAATTGTCAATACTTCTTGTCTTGCTGGGTGTTAAAATAGCCAACACAAAGGATCTCCATCTTCCTCACCAAGTGCAGCTCCCCTGAAAAGCAAGGTAGCACTTTGAGGGGTAGCTCTGTCCAAGGCATGTCCGGCTCTACAGGACCCCCTTTGAGGAGAAGGAGAAATCTTCCTGAACTTGCACCCCTCATCTCCTTGTTTCTGACTGCCCCACAGCAGCCTGAGCAAGGGGAATGGCTCGGTATCCCAGTGCAGCACCTCGTAGCCTCAATGCTTGCTTCCGTTTTGCTTGCCAGTTGCACTTCATTTTATGAAAATCAGTTGTGAAGCGGGAGTTCTTCCATGTGACTTTGGCCAGGCAGCTGGTCTTGGCCCTCCGTGCTTTATGAAGACTAATCTCAGGGTATCCCCAGTTGCAAGTTTGTCTCATGTCGGGGAGCAAAAATGGAAAAAAAAGTGCTCTGGTTTTCATTTTTGTGCTGGGGATTACACTCCTGTACTGTGGTGTTCTGTTTGGTGGTTTTGTCCGTTTCTTACAACATTTATTAGCCCCATAACTATGGGGGAAGAAGCAAGGGCCATCAGGCTGCTGAAACGTTCACAAGTGCGGTATCATTGCAAAAGTGAGCTAGCTTTTGTTGGCCTGCCAGTCATTTTTCGTTTTGTTCCTCAAAACTGAATGCATTGTTTTTATTTCCCTGAATATTTCAATACAGTCACCATTTGTAACCTGCATTTATCATCTACATTTCCTCCCCTTACATCATGTTTAAATCTTGCTGTGCTGATTTTGCTTTGTTTGGGATTTATTTATTTATTTACTTATTTATCTAAGACCCTATGCTGTTAAGCAGCCTGCCACCAAACCAGTAAATGGGTAAAGAAATAAATCTCTTAAAAGAAACTGTCTGCACTACGATTTACACAGAAGGAACTGACTCTTTCAGATTCTTAAGAGTTGCATCCTACCTTTGAAAGTGACAGGCTTGAACAGTGAATTGAATTTCCTTGATGGAGCTGACCTCCAGGAATCTCTTCCTTTTCAACTGCAAGAATAAAAACTTTTCTTAGTTTCAAAGTTTGTCTTTTTCTTCATTTTTTTTTCTTTTACTAAACCTCTCTTGATAATATTAGAAGACTGAGACCTTAGACAAGTTATTTTTATACCGTTTCACCACTTTACTTTTTTATTATACTCTGATTTTGACAGATTCGCTAAGGAACTTGAACTACCCAAGTTCCCTCACTGTATGAATCATTTTACCTTATTGAATCTCACGCTCTGTTCTGTTCTGTCCCTAATCATGCCTTTCAGGAATGAAGTATATGGCAGTAAGGATGCTTTAAAAACATTGTTCCTAAATGTAATGTATTAAAAAGTATATGTACAGCTGCACTAAAGCTCAACCCTGAATCAGCTCTGACCGAAAGATGCTTTGGAACACGGAGCTGTGTCTTTCACACAATGGACTATAAGGAGAAACGGGAAAGAAAAAGCTATGGATACTTCACTTCCACTTGCTTCTTTCATTCCATTCATAAGGAAAATAGCTCTCTACTTTATTTATCCAACCTTTTGGCAATTTGGAACCAACATAAATAAATGGGAATTGCTGTAAGTAGATCATCATTCAGCCATTATGTAGTTACAATACAAATAGGAGCTGAGAAAGTATTCAAAATGCAGGTGCAAAAAATTCAGTACTCAAGAGCTAGAGTAGCATTTCTATTATTCAATCTAGCTCCCCAATCTCCTGCAAGTGCTCTGAGCTTATTCTCAGTGGAATGATTTGACTGAAAACCAATTAGAAAAATCATATATACGCTACACTCCTACACAGAGGTACAAAACACTGCAAGCATCAAGTAACTACATACTTCTCTGTGATTGGGCTTCCCAGATCTGAGTAGCTAGATGTATCTAACAGACAGTTTTCCAGTTTCACTGGTTTTAAGCAAACTGCTTAGACAAGGGATTCAGCAGGGAACACCCTGCATGCTAGCCCTTCAGCTGAGGCACTTTAACAGTCACCTACTTGGATCAGAAATAATGGAGGGAATATGACTGCATAATTTTCTGGTCAAGAAGCGTCACTGAACTTATTCTAAGACATTGTCAACGTTCAGCATCATCCCTGAAGGAGCAGGATATGAAGAGTGGGTGACAAGCTCTTACGTAGTGGCCCAGGTCTTAGCAGTGTGTAGCCCAGTTTGTCCTCTGGCTGACATAGTGAATGAGAGATTTAGAAAAAGGGGCATGAGGGAAAACTACATGAAGTCGTGTCAAATGGTGCTGCTCAAGAGCTACTGGGTAGGAGCTGAAAAAGCCGTGTTATAGGATACTCATAGCTACCTGCAGCTATGGAAGCTCAGGATGAAACGGCTCAAGTGGGCTGCATACTGTGGTCACAGTCAGGGTTTGGTGCTGAATACTTACTGTGGTCTGACAGAGCTCTTGGTCTTCAGTTATCTCATTGCAGTTCCTGGCTGTGGGATCGACCTTGGCCCCGTTACTGGTGAAGTGTTCATTGTCCCAGTAGGCTTAGTTATTTAACAACGCTGAATTTTCTTGATAATAGTCTCAGCTGGGCAGTGGTAATAAACTTGAGGTTAGTAATAAGTACCTGAGCTAGTAATAAACTACTAGAAGGTTGGTGGAGCTCCTTAATGTGTGATTAATTAAAAAAAAAAGGGGGGGGGGAGGAGGAGGGACGACACAAAGATACTGTTTTAAAGTAGTTTGGTGCAGTGTTGAGCACGCTTAGGAAACTGAACTCCAGAGAGGATTTAGGATTCAGAGGTGCCTCATGTCGGAATTCAAAATATCCTGATGTTATTATCCTTGATAGAAAGAGGTGAAAGTGAACATGATTTTAGCACCTAGGGAAACGTCTGCCTGAAGTGTAGGTGCCTTAGGTGCCAGGGGAAGGTTAGGTAGCATTTTCTGAATTATTTTCTTGAACTTTGGTGCTTCAGTGTGTCATCAAATACCAACTGAGCCAATACTACCCTCAGCTAAAGTATGTGTTAGCTGTAAATTTCAGTGGTCTGTTTAGCCTGGATGCCCAGACACTTGAGTAATATCTCAATTAGCGTCAAAATTAGTAGCAGATCTTGTGACAGAGTCGCTCTTTTACTGTAACTAATGTGAGATTACCAACACCTAACTCTTTTCATGTGAATACTTGAATAAACTTCAGATGATATGGGCATTCCTTTCCTATCTTCCCCTCTGTCGGATAAACCAGAAACCAAAACTGGAGGATGTTTTGTATTCTGTGTGTATTCCATAACCAATCGCTAGAGCCATCTTGTTCCAAACTATAGTGTGTTTTTAATGGATTTATTGTATCTGTTTTTCTTATCTAAGAGTCTTTCTTTTAATGCTTTTGGTAAGCTTTCAAGGATTATATCAACTTCCATGATTGCTGTGTGGGGGACAAAGAGTGTCCAAACTGGCTGTGAACGCATTGCGTGTAGGTCAGGAGAAATGTTATGTAGCACCGTGGAGCTTCCTTTTAGTTGATTTACTGAGCTGACAAGTCATGTAGCTCAGCTAAAGCTAGCTCTGGTATCTCTGCGTTACATTGTAGTTTGTGGGTACATATCTGTGCATGGGGAGTAATTTCTAGGTTTGTTTAGTAGACAAACTTTGCTTTTTGTAACTCGTTCTTTATTTTTTATCCTAGTATCATAGAATAGAAGGCTGATCTTGCAGTAAAATAACTCAGGTCAGGAGCTCTGAGTTTGCTATAGGCTTTCTGTATGATAATTAATATATCATCGTACCTCTTTGCATTTGTTTACTATATAGGCAAATACAAAATTTTGTTTTAAAAAAAGATATTTCTGTGCCTTTCAGAAGTAAGTGCTTGAAGGATACATTTTGAAGGTGTATCGGACATTCAACTATTGTGTAGCTGAGGCCAATGAATACATAAATGACCAATGTATATTCATGCTGTTAGTAGCAATTGAAGGGTTCACGCTCTCCTGACTACAAGAAATTGCGTTCTGGTTTTTGTTCTCCTCCAGTCATTGTTGGTTTTCCACTTTACCCATGAGGAAAATGGCCTTAAGACCTAGTGAAACAGAAGGATTGCTGAAGTATGTTCAGAAGAATGATATTTTTTTTCCACATTAAGGCAGACTTATTTTTTGAAAAGGGAGAAGTCAGTTTTTGTAACCTGGTTCAATCTGTCTCCACTGTAAAGACAAAGCTTGTGATAGCATAGGCTATTTACATGAGGACATCTGTGACTCCATCTTCTTACCTGACCGTGTCAAGCCTTTTGGAATTACCTCTGAATTTTTTTTCAATTACACTCCCACTTCTGCATATTCCTCATAGTTCTGAAAAATTACCTCCTTTTTGATCAGACTTGTCGTGGTGCTAATATGAATTGCGTAATATATAAGCAAATAAGCCTGTCCATCTGTTTACCTTTGCCTCTGTAGAAGCCCAAAGGTCAAATCTAAAGGCCTGCCACCCAACCAGTGGTGTACTCATGTGTGATTTCAGTAAGGTTGCTCAAATCTGTGTACTGACAATGGCTCCTAACTGAAAATACTCCTCATGGATTCCCACTTCAGAAAATGATAGTGAAGAATTTGTAGCATCTGGGAAAGGAGTTGCCATGTAAGAAAAAGAGAAAAGATAAGATAGAAAAGGAGGAGGAGGAAGAATAGTAGGATTTTCAGACAATGAAGACCATGTTATCCACGCTCTGGCTAACATACTTGCAGTGGCAGTTGTGACGCATGGGCTGAGAGTGGAACAACCTCTGATTTGAGCAATTTGAAGGCAAGCTCCTTACAAGTGAAAGTGGAGGATAAAGAAGTTGCAAATAGGCTGTGCAGCTGGAGGGTTAGCCTGGAATAGTGTAATGGTGATGAAAAGTATCAGCGCTACAACAGGGTTAAAACCATCTTGGTCTCAAAGTACTGAAGTCTCCGTGGGAGCCCTGAATGGTTTCACTGATGAAGTGGGCTCAAAGGCTGAGGTGAAATAAGATGTTTGTCTGAACTGTTGCACCACCTTTGTCTGCAAAAGAGAGTGGGAGAACTCTTGAGAGAGCATTAGCTTCAGAAAACTTTTGATTGGGATGAAGGAGGCAGTAAAGACAGAAGGTTGGAGTCTGAACCTCAGTTTGTATAATTCCATTGCTGCAGGCGTACAGGGTAAAGCTGTGTTTTAAGGCTAGATTAAAACCGTGAAGTCCAGATGCATATTTGAGGATTATAGGGTCCCATCAAGCATCAGTTTTTAATTTTAACTGCCTACTGAGATGTGCTTCAAAAACAATAGTAGAGTTGATTGGCTCCTAGGAGGTATTTTTTTGCTTATTTTTTCCCTCCACAAGTTTCTCTGGTTCTAACTTCTAGATTAAGTCTGTGTTCAGATGCATTCATTGTTGGATGGCTGGTTCAGGTCAGTTTTTATGCTTTCTAAACCTCTTCATCCTTTTTGAATCGTAACTGCAAATCAGGCTTTTTGTCAGCATCTTCCTAAAAGATGTGAGACTGCAATAGCGGAGTGTCTTTGAGAATTAGGATCCTGGAGGAGTATGTGCACAGTGTGATATCCAGATACCACTGGATCAAATCACTAATGATATAGGGATTCTGACACCACCCATTCTGCAGCACCACGCTTTTATTTGTATGTCTCTGAATTCTTTATAGCCTCTTCTGAAAACATCAACTGATGCTTGTCAAGCTTTGTACTGATGATGTTCCACAATATTTTTTCTTTTTTTGGCACTTTAAACCAATAGTGTTTCATCTCTGACAATGATGCATTTGAGAAAGGTAATGATTTTTTTTCTCTTTTTAGTTTGCCATATATCTTTTTGCCCTTGGGAGTTTTGTGGCATTTTGTTTGGAAAATGGAGAGGTGGTTTCTTGTAACATTGTTTCATTCTATTCCTAAACAGTTCATATATGCATTTTACAGGAAACGTTAAATGGAGTGTTATAATTAACTTTACTCAGACAAGCTGTGAAAAAGAGTAGAGATACCAGAAAGCAAGAACATGCTTTTCAAGTACAATTAATGCCATACTTGGTTGCAGCGCCTCTTGATGGGTAGAAGCAACTTTTTTCCACTGCCATATCCTTTTATATGTAGGGGGTGCAGGGTGCTAGACATAGTGAATTGGGACTGATACTTTGTAATTTCTTTAACCACTGGTTTTGATTGTTTAATGAAAACCCTCAAGTGGAAATTTTAGCGTCTGACCCACTATCTTGATCTCCTTGTCTTTCAGTTAAGAGAAGCAAAAGTGCATGCAGAGCCAAGATCTGTTGAAAATTAGGTTCTGCATTTTTAACATGTTTATGGCATCATCTGTTAACGGATGAACAGAGAAAAAGATACTGTGATTAATACAATAAAGGTCGTGTTTACTGCTGTTTTATTTATTCTGCATTAATCCTGGATTTGGGCTGGATTACTTTAATCCAATATTTTTACAGTTCTGCCAGACGTATGTAGGAAACATTCTGTTAGATGTATTGGGGGGTCAGAGAGATGATTGAGTGCATAGTAGATATGTCCTGTGACTTGGAGAGAAAAAAGATCATTCCTGGGTTTATCATCTAAGGTATCTGTTCCCCCCATGTCTGGAGTAGAGTCTTAATATTTTAAGAGGCATGAGGACCTTGGTGATAAAAGATAAAATTGAAAAATGAGAACATCTGTTTCTTTATTGCAGAAGACAATATAAAGTCTGGAGTTTAGGCAGGAACATAATTTTCTGAATCCCCTTTTCAAAGATACAATAAGAGCGAACATGCACCTAATGGTATTGGAGGATCAACTGGCACTTTTATAAACATTTTTCCATGGCTAAATTGTAGCTAATTTTGGTGAATGATTATATTTACAGTCACTGAAATTTTATCACTCTTCAATTTCTATCAGTCTTCTGGAATAAGACAATACAGTGTGAATATGGACATGTGTCTTGCCTCAGTTTACACTTTAAATCATTTGGGCTTTTGTAATTTTTTTTATTAAAAAGAAGGTAGCTTTCCACTTTCATCTCATGAAAGGAAATTGCTGAGCGATATGGGGATCCATTTTGTGCAACACATTGCCAGTGGTTCACCTTAGTGCCCACTGGTTTCCGGGAAAGCTGGCTAGTACCCTTCAAAAGGTAATTATTACTTGGCAGCATAGATATTGTTATATTCCTTGATACTACAGCTAGGTGGAAGAAAGTTTGGTAAAATTCTTTTCCCATTGGAAAATGTTTCATCAAACTGATCTTAATATATTATAATCACTTGTTTTCTCTCTGAAGAATTTAAAATTGGGGGGTGGGGGGGTTTCCGTTAAAAAACGGAACTTGAAAATTCAAACTCCTTTGTAAAACAGAATTTCCATTCTCTGTAGGACTCAACTTCAATCACAGGCAAGGACTTCTGATTTCCTGCAGACTTGAGGCAGGAGGTTAAAGATGATCAGCTACACTAATGTCTGCTGCTGGTTAATCCATTATTAGTATTATTATTATTAGAATCACAGCAGTGCTTAAATGCTTCAGTGAAGAACATGAACCATGTGTGCCTATGCACTATGTGTATAGATAATAAGAAATAGTTTTGATCAAATTCCTCGCTGAGCAGTAAGAGAAGAGTCAAAGTTTTGTCAGCAGTACTGAGGACTGCGATTTGTGAAATTATTAAAAGGGATGTGATGAAATCCCATGCACTGCTCTGAAAAAAATCTCATGCAGAATCAGAACAGTGTGTTTGGTTTGGGTTTTTTTTTCACATTGACCTTGCAGTGCTCCTTCAAAACTTCCCCATTTTTTGCGGTGTCCTTTGTTACTGTTCTTTGTTCACCCGATTCTCGCTGTGCCCCTGTGGGTAAGTGAACCAGGAGCGACTGCAGAGACTGCAAAGCAGAGCTATTACATTTATATTTATTGTTAATCATTTCAGCTCCTGGCAGGCCGCCTAATTGCCAGAACAAAAGGAAGCTCATGAGAAGCATGGCCAGAGTACTGGCCCAGTGACTTTCAGGAAGATACATGGCTTATAAGAGCTTACAGTATGTGGGGATAGTAAACATTATTGCTGCTTGAGTGTTCTCATATGATTCTGAATAATGGAGTTATTAAATATAATTTACAGCAAAGCATAATTTAAAGAAATGAAGCAAAATGTGTTTAGCAATTTCCTTTCATGCTTTGTTCAGGGCAGCCAGGAAAGTGGCCAATATATCCAAACCAGAAGCTTTCTTAGTGGATACATACTCTTCTCTCTTCAGGTACATAATTCTCATTAATGTTAATGAGCTACCTGCAGATATGAGACACAGAAGCGCATATTCCAAAGAAAGGGATTCGTACATATTCACTCCAATTGGCTTATTTTGTGAATATTATATTCAGTATATTCTGTCAGAGGGCTGGAAATGGTTTTCCGCCACAAGCCAAGGAACTGCAATATTTGTGGAGTTTGTTTATTTTTCAAATAAAAAAAACCTTTCTCCTAATTTGTTTCCATACTTGTTTTCCTTCCTGTTGTTTGAATTGCATCTGCAGCCACACGTAATGCTCCAAAGATGCGCTATGAGTGGAGAAAGCTTTGTTAGATATTAATGAATGTACATTACAAAAGAAAAAGGTGAAACAAAGAGAAAAAGAAAGAATGCTTGACCTTTACTCAAGGTCAGCAGTGAGGCAGAAAGATTAGTTTTTATTTGCTCGGCCTGCCTACTTGCCAATTTTAATAGTGAATTTATAGGATAAAAGGGCATATAGTTAAAAATTTGTGAAGTGGCAAGCTTTGGAAAATTGTTTGTCCCGTTTGGAATGGGAGCTTGTTGCGAGTGCGGCCGGTAGCCGCCTCCCTGCTCCTCCCGCTCGGCCCTTGCTCCTGTGGCTTCCTTCTCGGCAGCCTTTGCAGAAACCTCTGCAGCCGCTGCGCAGCTGTGGTGGCGCTGGAGGAGGGAACCTGGGTTGCCCCTCCGTCGCCTGCCTTGCCGTGTGTCACCCACTGGTTGTGGCTGTGCCGGGGCTCCCTCGTGCTCGGCAGCCCCTCGGGACGCCTGTCCCTCTAGCCATGCCTCGGCGAGTGGCTGCCTGCGCCTGAGCCGTCACATTGCCGATGTGGCACGGTAGGTTTGCAGAGCAGGGCTTTGGGGATAGCTGCTCCAACTAGGTTTTTCATAAAGCAAGTGAGAATAATAGAAGGATAAAAGTTACCAGTATGTGTATTTTTATTTTTTTTCTGGTTGCATTGATGTTACTTATTGTTGATTTCCAGTACAGACACGGTTTACTGCTTTCTTCTTCCCCAGAATGCAAATGAGGATCTCATTAAATTTAAAGCTCAGCTGTGCTGGAAAATATTACTGAAGTCAGAATCTTCGCTAATATCTTTACATACGAGAAAACATTGACACTGCCTTTCCCTGCTTACCTCATAGCTGCCCCAATTTAATCAAAGCGTTTTATGCTGCTTGGCTCGGAGACCTGGTTATTGTGCAAAGTGCTGTCCTTGGTGAGATTTCCCCCCCCACCTGGCACAGTCACTGCGTGCACATGGGCAACTGCTTGCTATCGCATGGGCACAGGTCGAAGCAAAACAAAGAGCAATTTCCCTCCCGAAATCCAGTCCTGACCCAGAATATTCCCGTGGCGCTAACAGCAATGCAGTGGGAGGTAAAAAGCACGCTTCTAGTTTGCAGGCAGAGCAGCTCATATGCGTAGCTGGTTCATAGAGCTGCCCTAGATTTAGACCCTCTCCCTGCTTTAAACAACTGGGGACCGAATAAAGGCTCAAAAAGTTAACTAGAGAATTCTCATTGCTTCACACTTCATACCATCAAAGGCTACTGCAAAAAGAATACATTAGTGGACATGCATTTGCTGCATTGTAATTTTTAATAGGATAGCAGCTCAGAGCACTGGATAAGCACTCAAAGAGCGCGTTTGGAAACTGGAAAGAAAAATGGTGCTTACGTGGCAGTGAGGGGATACAGATCCTTCCCACGTGCCCATTTACCTAATATGATGCTGGAGCAAGGTGAAGGTGAAGATTTGTTTTTTTCCTTTACTTTCCCATTCTTAAAATAGTGTCACCTTGCAAACGTTTCTGGTGCGCTGCTTTCCAAGCTTCCCATTAACGACTGCAGCTGCATTGTTGCTTGATCAAGTTGTGAACAATAGCAACAGCACCGAATCGATCTGCTGATTCAGGAAGACATGTAATTCATCATCAAAAAAAATGTTTGTTTATTTGAAATGTTATCCTATATTCTGCAGTAACTAGTGGTGTGAATTTATTCACCTTCTAAAGCAACTTTTTCTTTCTTCATAACTAATTCTTTTTTCTCAAGCATCTAATGTGCTTTACTGCATTTCAGCAAAAAAATTATTATATTTGCATCATTACATCATGGGATTCTACAAAAAATAACTTTGAACCCTTTTAAGTTCCTCCTATGGTTTGCACTTTAAGCTATGTTTTTGTGCTTTTCTCCATAGTTGGAAACTTAAGAGGGGAAAAAAAAGTTGAGATTTTCCCATTGCATGACTCTGGTAGTAAAAGTCTTAAAATAAAAGACCAGCTATTATGAGATTCACAATAAAATGACAGGAGTCAGCAACATAGCCTAACAATTTCTTGTTTGCTTTGGAAACTGCTCTCTTTGTTTTAAGGTATAACTTAAGCATTCATACTAAGATGTGATTTAGAGGTGTTCTTCCACTATTGATGTCCCTTCTGCAAATGCCCAGTTTCCTAGAAACAGTTGCCATATAAGATTATGGAATACAATATGCTTTCAAAAGATATATTTCTTTCTCCATAAGGAGAGAATATCTGCTTAAAAGACAATTTTCCTTGAATAGTAGCATTAACGCTTTTGACCAGACAAAGAAGAAAATTTCTGTAGCTCTGTTAAAGTAATTGCACTTTAAATAAGCTGTATCTTATGAAACAAACAATTCTTTGTTATTATAAGCGTTATATGCTGATTTACATTAAAACAACTGGCCCAGGCACATTGCATTCCTGTGCTAATCCAATGGCTTATGCCAGACGTGATAAAAATCCCTTTGTTATAGCTAGTCACTGAAGTGAAATGGAGCACGTTTGTCAGACCAGGGGAATGATAGCTTATAGTTCAGTAAATAAATATCATTCTCTGGAATCTGCTATTAGTAGGTAAAATTCCTGACAGTCAGCTGCGGCTAATTAATGCAGTTGAATGTTTTGCATAGCCATGGTCCTCATTAATATGATTCCCCAGGGAGAGATTTTTACTTGGAAAAATTAGCCTTTGCTCCAGTTTTGCTTGATTTTATGCGAGCACTGAAAAGCATTCTCACAGCTCCTGGCAAGGCTCTGCAGTTCTCCATTCTCACCTTAGATACCAGAAGGGAAGGTACTTTTGTTCATTGTCACATCCAGATGAGAAGGAGAGACTCCTCCCCAGCAAGTGTGAATAGACTCTTGTAAAGAAATGGAATTAAGTGCAAAGAAAAAACCCAGCCCTCAGAAAGGAGCACTTAATTGCAAATAGGTTTTCACCTTTAGAGCCATTTTTAGTAGGCTCAAAAGGCAGAATGTTCATGTAACACAGCAGAGCTGTTTATGAATATTCAGCGGCAGTACTACTTTCTTCCCTATAGATTTTGACTATGAGAGGTTCCCTCAGGAATACCTTCCTTACTTTATCTGGTTGATGTTTTCTCCTTTCTTTCTGTATAACACTACAAACTACACATGGAAAATGGACCTTTTAGCTTCATTATTAATGACTTTTACAGCATCAAGGTTCCAAACTGTGTCTGCCTTACATTAGGCTTTTCCCTTCCCATGAAAATTTGTGGCTCTTCCCCATTCCTGAGCAATAACCATTTATTTAATTGAAATTAGTAGAAAAGATCCAAGCACTCTCCACAACCCTTCAACATACCATAAGTGTATTTATATCTGAGTATTTGTTTTGGACCCAATCATCCTCATATATTAGTGTAAATGAGATCAGAATTGAATAGATTGGCCCTAGCCCTCTTCGGGATAAGCACACTACTCTGGATTAGCCTATCCCACGCTCTCAGTACTCCTCTGCTTCCCTGGAGTCGCTGCCTTTATGTATAGTTTCTTCCAGTAGTCTTCTACAACAAAATGAATCAATCACCCTTACATTTTTCATGTGAATTCCAGGAATTGTTTGGAGGCAGATGCCCGTATTCTGTTATCATACACTCACTAATCATCTGAAATCTGCTTGAAACAGTCACGGGGAAGCCATGGTTCATTTTGCTGTCACCTAATTGCATGCACCTGCGGGTGACAGCAGTAAAATGTGATGTCTCTGACATGATGGCAGCAGATGGGGTGCTCAGAAGAGCTGCTTCCATTTTTCTTCCTAATGAGTGTAGTCTTTTCCCTCCTTTTGCCTTCTTACTGCATTGGTAAGACATAGAGATGCTGGGAAAGATGATGGATTCAGTGGCAGATCTTAATGTGACACTGCTGCTTTTTTCATCTTTTTCCTAGTAATGTGTAAATCATATATTCATATACGAAACTTTCTTTTTAATGGAATTAATGGATGGAAGAAAAGACCTTTATAGAAGAAAGGCCTCCCAGGAAATCAGTAGCAAGGGTGGTGTGGTTGTCACAGGGTAGATGCAGAAGAGGCAAGGTTTATAGGGAGAGCCAATCCCATTTCTTTTCATTGCTTTTTGAAGTTCAAAGGTTTGTCAGTATGAAAGCTTGTCCATTTTTTCCCCCTATTTCAGTTGGTCTAATGGGAAAAGGTTTCCTCTCCCTACAAGCCTTGTCCCTCTGTAGCCTGATGCTCGTTGGCTCTTGTACAAATGTTTTAAAAATTGTACTTTGGTTAATGGTAGTGCATGAACTATGTGCACTTTCTAGAAAGATAAAACCAGCATAGCCAGCTAGATGCATTCTAACTGCAAATATGCTTAATCAGAAAAAGAAGCAGTCATAAATTTTCTGATGGACTGTTTTGGGGGAGTTAAAATGCTGATACATCAGAAAGCAATACACCTTGGAAACGAATCCCCTTCAAGAAAAAGCAGTTCTGAAAAAAAACCAAAACATTTTTTGGGGCAAAGACATCTAACCAAGGCCAATGTTGACCTCTGAAAAATGAAACATCAATTTTGAACTGTGTAATAATGCACGACTTCTTAAATTTGTGTTACAAAATCATTAATGTTCTAACAGTGCTATTTTCCACACAGTCCCAGGTGCCGGCAAGAATTTCATGCTGCATAATGTCCCTGCAGCAGAACAGGAAATCTCGAGTGAAATCCTGCTTCCGGGGGGGCTTTTTAGAAAGTCAGGCCAAGACATCATTCCTTGTTGCTGTTCTGCACACTGCTGTGGGAGTTGTGAGCTGAACGATGGGCCTTATTTATACGGTTAGGAGGACTGAGGAATAAACTGACTGTTCATAAAGTTCTCTGAAGAAGCTGTGCAAGTACAAGGCTCTTAACAGAGGTATTTGAGCTCATGTGAATAGGTGATGCTGCAGATATAATTCTGCTGCATAATGTTTAAATCTTTTTTTTTTTTTTGCTGGTGTAAATGGATAAACATTTCATTTTTGCTGAATTTGATTGTATTTTATTGTTTTTGCAATAAGGATAATAGAAATTTTCATCTAGTGATTCCCTTTGCTGAGCTGTGTTTTGTTTGGGACTTTCTAAAGCACTTGAATAGCTTAGGAGCATGGATTCCATTAATAGTCACTTAAGCACTTTGGAAATGTCTTCTCAGTGTTCAGTCCATAATTGCCACAGACGCGTGACTCAGGTAATGTTGGATGTAGAAAGCCTTCTAAATCTGAGATTAGAACTGTTTAATAAGTGGGGGATTTGTTTAAAGCATTCAGTGAACTTTGCTGCTGCATGCTGATTGACACAGTTGGGGGTGCAGATAAATACATTGTGCAAATGAGCAAGTATGGGCCTCATCAAAGCCTGCTGAAGGCCATCAAAAAATCTCCCACTGCGAAGGATGTTGGCTCAGACCCATAACAAATAAATACAGGAAAAAAGCAAAGACATTGCACCACAGAATGCCCTTTATTCTTGAAGCTGAATAGCAGCATTATTTTAGTATTAATTATCTTGTTTCCCAACTCTCTGCCTCTCCTATGTGCATACCTGCACTTCCCTCTCCCTGAAGGTCCCTTCTCGCCAGCAGAACGCAGTCTGAGCTTTCCAAGCCCATTGCAAAACCCCTCTTTGAAAAGACTTTTGCAGGAGGCAGTTCAGTCCAGTTCAGTTCATAGAAGTGGCTGTTAAAATCACAGCCAGCTCCCAAGCTGACTGTTAAAAACGACCTAGGAAAGGTATCCTGCAGCCCCCTCTTTGGGAGCCGTGCCAGGCATACTTGGCGCAGTTCGCCTTTCTTCATCATCCCACCCCTGGGCAGGCTCAGAGCCAATTTTCCCTGTCCAGTGCATGGGAAGTGAGTGCTCTGCTCCATCTCCTGGTTCCCCCCACCCCGCACATTGGCCCTACCTCCAAAACTAGTCGATATTTCCRCGGCAGTGCGTGCTTGAATGTGTGCGGGAATTGTTGGCCAGGCTAGAGCCCTCGGTTTCTTTAAATTCTCTGGCTCAGTTGTTGTGAATTTAACTGCAGTGCTGCAGTTTAATATCGGTTGAGATGCATCTGCATGATGTATCGTTTTTCTTTTCTCTTTAATCACTCTCTAAATCTAAGTAAATAAATATGTAGCAATAAATGCTGTGTGGTATATTTGATAAGATTAACACTCTTCTAGTAGCATAACAGCTCATGATAGTCTTTGCTGTTTATGATCCTGCTGAGAGGAGAGGAAAAGTTTGGTGAGCAAATTATAAAGTATGTGGGCTAATAAAGTCTCTGTCATAAAGCTGATGGTTGCTTCTTCACATCCTCTCTTTTTCCCCAGCAAAACTCTTAATATTCCAAAGCTCAGAAGATTGAGTCTTCCTCTTTATTTTTCAATGCATACCCATGCTAAAAAGAAAAAAAAAAAATCAGTGAAATGCTTATTTTTATCAATCCAAGTGTATGGTGTGAATAAGTTAAAACACAGAAGTACTCTAACAGGCTATTGAGGCATTTAAAACCTCAAAGTTTTCTTTTGTATCCCATTTCTACTAACAAGGTATTTTTAAGCTTGGATTAGTACAGATTTTCATATTTCTTCTCATAACCCCTTTGTCTTCCTGACACAGAAAATACTACTTTTTTTTTTTTAATACAAACAAAAGGAAAGGGATCAAATGCACCTTTCCACATTTTTGTGCTCACTATTTTATGTAGCTCCCTAAAGCCATACATGTATTCAAGAGATTATTAGGAAGCCCTAATATAAAACAACAAGCTTTTGATTTCATTTATTCCCTCGCACAGTAGGGGGATTTGTGCCTGCAGTTGTGACCTACACTTATAGCTGAAGAGTAAAAAGACATGCCTCCAAACCCTATCTTTGTGCACGTACAGGTATGCAGTATTGACTTGCAAAGAAGACAGGGATAGAGAGCATGAGAAAGAGGTAGTACTGGAGTGTGCCCCCTATTTACTGATAGCAGTAAGACAGGCAACGCTCTGCTAAGATCTAATCAGAAAATGTGATTGCAGATGCAGTTTCTTCTATGTATTTTCCCTTCCATCTAAATATGTTCCTACTCCAAATCTAAAAATAACATCTCAGAAAGGAGATGTCAGAAATGTTTTCCAGATATAATGTGAACATTCTCAATCAATATTTGTACTTTGGGCTGATACGCATTTTGCATCTGCTTAAAATTCCTGTGGAAAACACTTAGGATCATATAGGCTTTTATTGCATAAAAGAAAAAGCACAAATGCACACAAAAAAATCATCTCTTTTCCTTGAGTCCTGACTTGCACTTTGCAGAACAAGAGGTGTGATCAAGAGATCTTCAGGTTTTTGCCAATCTCTGTGGTCTTACTATCGTATTTTGGGAGTAGCACTGTGACCTTGCATTCTCCCTAGTGTGGTAGATGTTATCCCTGTTGTACAAATGACAAAGTGAAGCAAAGAGATACTGAAATGACTGTGGAAGTCTGTGGCACTAAAAAGCATTAAGACTGGGTCTTCTAACCCTGGTGTTCTGCCTTTTCTGCATCCTCTGCAACAGTGAGACAGGTGTTGGCAGGTGCAGGCAAGTCCTTCATATATGTCCTATCTCTTTTGTCCAGGACGGTTTGGTGTGCAGTTTTATTTAATGTTAAATATCAGCAGTTTACTGATCCGTGGAAGCCGTGATGGAATACTGGCAATAATATAGCAGGAGACTGAGAAAGCTTTTTAAAGTACACAATATGGTTTAAAATAGTATGTATTGTATGTTTTTTTCTGTGTACATCCTGCTATAGGTAAAAGCAGCAAGGCCAGCATATTAGTGAGGAGGTCATGACAGAACGCYTTCCTCTGGTAGCCCTTTCATCACTGTGTTATACAGCTTTGTTGCTGATTTAAAAAAAAAAAGAAGAAGAAAATACTCTCCAGAGGATGACTCTGAAGGTGGAAAGAATGCTGCAGTTGCTTCCAAGAATGACAGTATTAAATTAAATGTGGGATTTGATCCATGCCTCATTTAGGAAGTGGTGTGAGCAGCAGCTGGAAAATGGGGCACTTTACAGTCCAAGCATCAGGAAAGCTCAGGAGCTTTGGAGCTTCCCGTCTCTGTTATCGTTTAGGCGATGTGGTGTTTCAACATATGAAGGTCAAGAAGGAAATTACAGCAAATGGTTGAATTTCAGTGAATGGTTTTTGTGCGTTCAGCTGCTGTGTGGATCCATCCAGACCTGATTTACTTACATGTGGGCTTCAGCTGAATTATCAAATGCTGGTCAAATGCACAGGGAATGCCCTTTCATACTTTGCTGCATTTGGTAGGAACTGATAATATGATGCGAGTAGCTCATTTTGTTATATTGGCAGCAAAAGAAACTATTTACCTAAGTTTCCCTCCTCAGAGTTGCAGAACACCATAATCAGTTTGCATTCATGGGACCTCCCCAACCTTTGCTTTCTCTACAGCGTATTTAAGGTGAGAGACCAAGTGCAAACCACTGACTGTATACCCAGCTAAAGATGTGAATATATCATGGGTAGAGGTAATCAAACCATTCTAGTTCATATGAGTAACAGCAGCAGTAAAGATAGGAAGCAGTGTTGCATGCACCACCAGCTGCTGGTGGTACCTAGTCACTGCTGAAAGCTTATTACTACATGTTTATAGCTTTTGCTATCAGCTTTCTGCTGGGGGAAGTGGTCCAACCTGCATTGCAGACCCACCTTCAACCAGAAAAAGTTGGTGTCATCCTAGAGGCACTGGAATAGGTTGACTGATGGGTTTGTCCCATTTGCTCAACAGGCTGGTGAATAGAGGGTTGAAGCTCTGGTAGGAAAGAGGGGGGTTTTTGCTGTTAGGAAGAGGGAAAATAAAAAGGGCTGTGTCTAGAGAAGACATAGCACAGCCTCTCGTCATCCTTTCTTCCATCAGAGCTGAATATGATCAGCATCTCCCAGTGCAGCCGTAACTCTTGTCTCTGAAGGTCGCGGACAGCTCCAACTTGAAAACAGCCTGTGCTGCAGTTGTCCCCTGTTTCTGTGGCTGCGCACACAGATGAGGCAGAGCACTGTGCCAGGCGGTGTTGCCTTGCTGCAGCTGTGTAAGAGTAACAGGGAATGGGCTCTGAACCCTTAAAACAAGTGAACACTTTATAAGGATTGGACTGGGGTATGTGAGAAGAGGAGAGCTCTGAACCTCCATTACCTTCCAGCGAAGCAGAACTCGAGGACAAAAGCACTACATCTGCAGGTTGTTTCTCAGGTTACCTTATTTAAGAGGAGGGAGCAAAAACCGTGTCCGATATCTAATTAATATGGGACATGCTGCTTCTTCTGTCAGCCTTGGAGACTGAGAACAGGTTGGTCAGGTTGGTTCTTCCTATTGTGCGAACGGCTGACTAATTCCAGTGTCCCCCAGGGCCACTTGAATATATCAAACCTTACAGATTTGGGCCCATTACAACTTTGGTAATAAAGCCAGAATAACGAGCGAGAGAGAGAGAGACTTGCACTCTCTGCTCTCCTCGCCCCTACTTTTGAAACCAGCATTGCTCATAGGGAATGCAGACGAACAGATCAAGATGAGCAGGGATAGTACTCCTCCTTGGTCAGGAAGAAGGGAAGGAGATATCGGTCACGTACCAACGTGGGAAAAGACAAACTACTTTAAAAAATAATAAAATCAGTCTACATGGTTGGCTGTTAGGGGTCTGTTTCTCATCAATAAAAAGAAATATCCAGCCCATTTCTTCTTGCTGTAATTTTGTTTCCATCAAAATCTGCAAACCTCAGTTTTGATTATTGCTATTGGGAAATGGATGTGTTATATTTTATTTGATCCAAGATTGGTTGAAACAGTTTGAAATTGACCACATTAAACTTCTGAGTGCCTTAACCAGTGAGATTTCAGTCTCGGCTTTTCCCACAATGGCTCTGCTAGCAAATGCCACTTGCACATTTTTGTCACATATCAATAGAATTTTACAGCTGAAGAAAGGTTAAAAAAAAATCAATAGTTTTTCATGACTGCCTGAAGCTTTATGATTTGGCTCACTGGGTTGGTTAGCACTGTTCACTGAAGCTATTCCGGTGGTAGCAAGAAGGCATAAAACAGTTTTTTGAGGCAAGCATTATCCACATTGAGTTGTTTTTTCCAAGTCTACATAATGCAAAATGATTTTGGAAGCCTGTATAATCATCCAGTACATACTCCTGCGTGTTTTCTCCATGTTTGCATTTGTTATTTTGCACTATTTGCTTTATTTGCGTATTTGCTAGCAGAATAAATTCTATCAATAGTAATGTCCTTAAAAGGATTGGGGGGAGGGGGAAAATGGGGGTAGAAAAACAGCTGTTACGCAGTGTTGTACATAGTACTCTTTATGTTCATGTGGTTTGCCGTATCTTCTTTAGAAAATCTTTTTGGAGGTGTTTTTGTGGGGGTACGTTGATTACAAAACATGTAAGAAAGAAAGGGGACAAGAAGAAAGCAGATCTTAAATTCATAATTTCATGCCGCTGATACATAGGAAAACTCTTAGGACCACACTGCATAGAAGGTATTATAACAGTGTAGTTTGTTGATATTTTCATCATCAATATGTTTTCAAAGATTCCCAAAGTCACTGTCACGCTCTGCTGACCTGGCATGTTTCTGTTCGCTTCGTACGGCTTTTTTCCAGGAACGAGGGAGATGGGGAGTGGGCTCACTCTCCGTTTTGTCAGGCTGTCTCTCAGGAAGAGAGGTTGCGCTAAGGAAACTTAATCACATCCAAAGAAGCGATCCCAGGCGTTCTGAAGAAAGCTGCTTTCTCTCTGGCAGGAAATGTAAATTAATCTCGCCACTTTGCTTATGGAACATATATTTTAAAATTTCACCTTTGCTAGGAAAACTGGGGGGGGGGGGAAGCAAGAGACTATGTACAGTAATAACCTTTAAGATTTATTTCTGCTTGCAGCATCCTTATCAAGGGTGGTAGTGGGAATTGCTGAGTGGGACAGCCTGGAATTGCTGGAGTGAAAAGTACCATGGCCGGGAATGACACTATACGGGATAAGAGCACAGTGTTTCATAAATCAGGTCTAAATGACTTCTGTGTTAAGAACTGCCCAACTGGTTTTGTTTGTTTGCTTGTTTTATGGCTTTTCTAGGATGTAAGCATGATGTAAAAGGGTTTCACTAGCAGCTGGATTCTAGCTCGTATTATAGGTTATTGAATATAAATGGTTGGAAAGACATTTCTTAGATTACAAATTGCATACTGAATCTTGGAGGTTGAAGGCCACTGCTATCACACCGCTATTAGTGCTTTGTTTCTCCTTCTCTATTCAAGGAAGCTGAAGTCCATTGCTCAACAAGGATGTTAATGACAAAACAGATGCTGGATATGAAAGTTTTGCCTCGATGTATTAGGTTTTGGGTTTATCCTTTTGTCAAAAAACTGTGAAGATGCGAAGTGCTTTATAGGTCTTGGTCATGCTTTTCTTTTTCCATTTATTTATTTTTATATATGCACAGAACCCTTCTCTTCTTGTGGCTCTTAGGTCATCTCTGCATGAGTTGCATGCTGTTGCTTCATATTTATGTTTCATTAAGTTCTAGTACAGAAAAACTGTTCATAAGGAAAATACATGTCTTTTTTTGTCCTATTTTTTTCCCTCCTGGTTATTAACAGTCAAACTAGAATCTTTTCTTATTTGTTATCAATACTAATAAGTGTATAAAGGTAAGCATAGTAGGCAGTGGGAGTTTTGTAATTTCAAACAGTCAATCCATGATACCTTTTCAACTGCAGTTATTTTAGCAGTGTGTCAACTGGCAAGACCAGTTTTTTGAGGCAATTAAACTTTCTAAACAATTCTTTTGAGAATATGCAAGAAAAAACAAAATCCAACTACCCTCTCTTGGGATAAGCATAGACAGACATGTAGCTGTGACAGCACAGACCTCAGCACAAGTTTTTCTGAATATTTACCTACCTTTRCAGACAGGTTTGGCAGCCTGTTACTGATTTTTCTGTAATGCCACAGCTGCTCCTAATATATGCATACTTGGGGTTGTCTGTGCTATACATCAATTTCATTAATGACTGTAGAACAGGCACACCGTTAGGTATTTTATTAAGTAGGCGCATTGCTCAGTATTTTAGCGTCTTACTTGTTAGCTCTGCAGAGAACACAGTAAAAGATCTGTCTGTACTTCAGAAACTAGCTATTTCGCTATATGTAAGTTGGTTTAAAATCATTCCCTCCGAAGAGTGGAAACAGGGCACCTAAGGGATCATGGAGCATTGCACAGGGAAAATGCTTGAGTCTTTATCCTTCTGGATGTGCATCCCACTTCTGCACTGGTATCAGCGCCTGAGCTAGGTGGTATAAAGATATAGTCAGGTCTGAGAACTGCCCAGATTCTGCTAGTTGTGTTATCTCCACAAGAACTGTTTCAGCAGGATTAATAGGAGAAAAAAAAAAAAAAAAAAGTTTTAATTACTTAGGTCAGTAGGGTCTTATTCCAAACATGAAAGAAAGTAGATTTACTGATTTTAGAAGCTGTCATTTTTATTTAGTTTTCCTTCAAAAGAAAAAAAAGAATTTGCATTGAGTTGTGAATCAATTGTTCTGCAGAGAGAAATGAGTTCACACACAGAAATTAAAGAATAAATTAAGTTGTCTGGCATAGAAGTTGACCCTAATTAAGGTCAATTCTTCTTGATAAGTAATTAATCAGGAATCCTTATTATGGTTTACTCTCTCTGTTAACAATAAACAGAGCATTATTTTATTTTTATGGTTAGAATAAGCCTTTTAATTGATAGTATTCTGCAGGAGGGAAGCATCCATCAGCAGTGAAACTGATGCACTGAAGACATTTTAAATTAAACAGCCTTAGTAGAATTAGTCAAAGTGCAAAACTCTGCAAATCTCAAGAATGAATGTACATCTTCTGCAAACTTCACACTTCTGTAATTTATTACTTAGAAAAAAGCATGTTGGCTACCAATAAATGAGGAGACAAGGTCTTCACCCTACGGTGATTACAAATATTATTATTTAATATTATCATTCTATTAGAATCCAGTTTCCCACTCTGCTCGTCATCATAGTATCCGAACATCTTTCATTAAGGACAGAGCAATGTGACAACTATTTGTTAATGTTGTTTTGTATTCTCATCCCTTCTGTATGGAGGAAAGTGTGTGCAATAGGATTTTCTGTTTTACCTGTTCATTCATACGTGTAAGTACATATGAACAAACATACTCACATGGAGGCACGTATAGATCATGATATATCTATATCAGTGAAAGAAGGTGGTGAAGGTTGGATGGTCACTCCTTGTCTCTATCACTTAAAAGCTTTTTTCCTAGTGAAGGTTCCCCTGAGAAAGAAAATGTGTCATTGCRTAATGTCACCTTCATCAACCTCAGGCAGTTCGTTAGATTTGCTTGTTCTGGGCTATGGAGCGCCTTGAGGGTGACAGCCGGGGTCTGAAGTTTGATTAGGAAGTTTTGGGGAAGCCTGGGCAGAGAACGGTGGGTGGATTTGCTGGGCTTGGCGCCGCCTCTGGTCCCCGAGAACATCAACGCAGCAGGGGATTGCGGAAGCGTTGCGGCTCCCTTGCCTAGCTAGGTCAGATTTCTGGGGTCTGGCCGAAAGGTCGCGGAGGTGCAAATAAACCAGTGTGCTGGTGTGAATAAGGTGAAAATAAGACTAGGTCTTCTGCCTAATGCTGGAACTGCATATCCTTGCCGGCTGGCAAAGGAGCTCGCTTTGAGAGCTGCAGAGCGGAGCGGGGCCCGCACGGTGTGCCTGGCGCTGTGCAAACAGCAAAGCAGGCAATGCCTCGTTCCCCGGGGCCTGCAGTTTATAATGGTAAGCAAATCTACAAATAGGCATGATGCAACACCGTGTGTCCTTTTCCAGTGAGAGGACACACGCGTCAAGAAGGCTTTGTGAAAGTCAGTTTGGTAATCTGAGTGAAGCGAGAGCGGCTGAGAGACTTCGCTTAGAGTCCATTTCTGCACGCGGGGTGCGGTCTGCCAATCACAAATGCCCTTTGCTGTGGTGAAAGGGCCAAGAAACCTGTTACCGATTGCACAGGCAAAACAGGAGTGGCAAAAAGGTAGAGAAAGCTAGTTTTAGTTCAGGTGAAAGTGTTGTGGATGGTGTTCACTAATGACACTACTGCTTAATGAGACTATTTGAGGGCAAAAAACAGTTTGGAAAAAATAAGAGGAGACTAGGGTTTGCTTTTATAGCCTTAAAGCTATCATATTTAATGCAAAAGAACGAAAGGCACATGTGTACACACGATTACACATGCATGTGCACACCTAGCTTGCCTGATGTTATACCAAAGCCATTATGTGTCTAACGCTCTTGAATAAATTGCTCAAGAGTTCACCCATGTGGAAACCTCACCTCTGTGATGCTGGCAAAGTCAGCAAGACAGTGGGTTCTCTGCCTCAGAGCACAAGTCATTTTAAACTTAAACTACCAGGGGGCTGTTGAAGACGGATTTTTTTCCTGTTTTTTTTGGTTGGTTGGTTGGTTTGGTTTGGTTTGGTTTTGTTGTTTTTTAATAGGGATTAAGAGTAGGACTTGGTGTGACAGGTCCATCAGTCCACTTCCCAGTGACCCTGTGCTTTTATCTTCTCCCTTTTAGAGATGCCCATTCACTTCACTGCCACCGTGATGTATTTGCTAAGGCTTATCTGACCAAATAGGAGCAGAGCTGTTCACATCCTTAAAGTAATCAGATTTGTATGCCACAAGCCATAGATACGCCAGTCAGCTAGGTTGTGTTTTGGAGTGGCCGATGTACTCAGAGAGAATGATCCATAGGGTGTCTATTTATAGTGGGGTTTTCTGGTTTGTGAAATCCCTTCCCCCYCCCCTTTTTTTTAGGTCCATCAGTAACATTAAAGCTGTACAAGTATGAAGGTGTAACAGTTACATGTCTGGATTCTATTAAGCTTTTCCTATCCTTGATCCTAGCCAGTAAAGCCAGAATTTTAATAAAAATAGTGAAAACAGCATTTTCAGCAGCTGTCTGTCAGATATATACCATCTCATCTCTTCAATATTCAGGTATGTGGGAATAGCCTTAAGAGGCAGAACCACTGAGAAAGTGGAACTCTGAAGAGAGATCCTCTAATTTTACCATTTTACTATTTCTAGAGCAGCTTCAGTGGAGTTGCTTCTAATTTCTAACTTTGGGAGATAAATATTTGCCAGGTATGTCAACAGCACCAAGAGAAGAAAGAAGTTGGGCTAAGAGCAGAAATCGGGAGTGGACTATCCTTGAGGCTAGAATAATGCCCTAACAAAGCTGGTTGCCTAACAAGGACCCTGTTTGCAATGTGATAATTTCAAATAATAGTAAAAGTCTATTGTAAATTACATAAGAAATGAAGGATTTGTACTAAAAGAATCACATTGTTAAATTTCTTTGTGTGATTTGAAGATAATGATGTATTTTGCAATTTTGGCTGTTAGTGGATGTTGCCGTGTATGTTGTAAAGCAAGCATTTATATACTATTAGGATTTTTTTTTTTTTTTTTTTAAGTACCATTGTGTTCATGAGCACAGATAAGATATTCAGCTTAGTGCTGATTGTTCCAATGAGGACAACAGAATTCATGACTGTTTCTTGTTTCAGACAGGCATTCAGAATCTGGCTGTACGGACTCTGTTATATGCAAAACTCCCTCACTGTGGGTTAAATTTTGTTTTGGTTTAGTTTGATTTGCTTTGGGTTAGCCTTTTCAAATATATGACAGGTTTATTATAAATACAATTATGTTTTTATTTGCAAGCTTCTTACAATTTGAAGAGCATATTGTTGAATATGCTCATGCTATTTTGCAGTGCTCCCTTTGAAGATTTTTCCTAATAGAAGCTGTCTACAAGGACTTAAAATCTTCTATGCGCAGCCCTGTCAGTACTTCATGGCAAAACTTGCATTCTCTTCCTTGGTCTTTTTTTAAGATGCCAAATCAATGTCTTTCAAACCTTGGGGGCTGCTAGCAGCAGTAGCAGAAGAGAACGTGGAGGTAGCTATCAGATTTTGTTTTTACCCTTCCAGCTACCGGTTGGATTTCACAGTCCAGTCAACTAACGCTGTTTGATCACTTCATGTGCAACATGTATTCAGTATAAGAATTTTTACATGCTCTGCTGCATTAAGTGATCAAAAGAAGTGAGATCCTCTGTTGTAGCATTGATAATAGGATACTCAGCACTGTGCATCTCAGCACAGCACCCAGTGAAATTGTCAGATTGCTTTTGATTCTGAAAGATCTTCCCAATGAAGAAAGGTAAGATAAAGGAAGCTGCTACCATTGAGAAAATATACATAATATTAAAGCTTGCCGTAGGAATAACTCTGCACTTGATGATAAGAGAAAGCTGGCAACAGAAAAAGATGGGAATGCTCAGAAAATGAGGCTACAGTCGTAACTTGCCTTTCTGCAGACGGTGAGCGCAAGGCCTAATTGCAGCGTGCTGGAGCTCTGCTGTCTGGTAAACAGCATAGCTGTGTCTTCTTGGGCTAAGTTTTTCCACTTCTCTTGTACATTTGTCTCATAGACCAGTAATCAATAGTTTGTTGTTGTTCTTTATTTCTTCTAAAGCACTCTACAGATATGAATCATTTACGACATACAGAAAGTTTCTGAAGTGAGAATATCACGTTCTTTTCATTTTACAGACACATGATAGGAGGCAAAAATATTTATCTAGGTCCACTATTCAGATGCCCAGCTTTTGAATCCCCTTGTGGGCTGGGCTTTCTGGTTTTGATTTTATTTTGGTTAAATCCATGGAAGTAATAGCTACTTAGCAGTCAAGGGAAATCGGGTGCAGGTTGATTCCAATTGCAGACCCTAAACCAAGAGAAACACAGTTAGGGAACCCTTCTGGAAATACTTCTATGTACAGGCAATCAGTAGAAGGAAGGAATACAAAGTCTACATTTAATCAACAGTTATTAAAAATTTTGTCCCAGTGTCTGTTGAAGGTGTCTGAAAATRTGTGAAAGTAATGAAGATTATCATTAATATTAAAGAGAAGCTTTTCAAAGGCTTGAATGGCAGGTAGCAGTTTTCATTAAAGTTCAATAGGAGTTGGGTATCTAACACACTTTTTGGCTTTTAATAACTTCCTATGGGTTTTTATTATGAAAAGTCCTTTGACCCAGATTCTCAAAAAATTTATCACTTGTGTTTTCAGGAGCATATGTGTTGATCATATGGCTATTAGTCATCTAGCATGAAAGCCTGTTTGCGAATTTGCTGATGCTTAGCTTCTGGTCCCAGTTAAACCTCCTACTGGCTCTGGCTTTAGCTTTGTTTCAGGCACACAAATTATCAGGAGAGTTCTGTGAGGCCTTTCTGAGCACAGAAATCAATATCCTTAAAACAGCACRATTTCCAGTGTGGATTAGATTGTACTGCTAGCAAGGTGCTATTCGTTTATTTTTTGTAAGTGTAGCCACAGTGCCAGGAACACACTTTTAATTGTTGCAGTGTAAAAACGCTACAAAAGTGTTTTGCACCAAGGAAACCAAGCCTAAGTTTGCAAATGTCACTCTGCCCATCTGGAAACACATTTTGATATATGTGAGGAGAGGAGTGTTGTTTGTCCTCGAGTAGCTAGAGTTCCCAGTGAGTCAGTCATTGATGCCTCGGGGTGGGCATGCTGTACTTGAGGTGCACGCGTTCGCACGTGTCTGCCGACATGGAAGTGTGTAAGAGCAAAGTCAAGGCACAGTAGTTATCTTGGCCAGTAGTTAAGAAAAAAGTCCTCCTCCCATCCCCCTCTAATTATGCTGTTTGGCATAAAAGCGTCTATAATCTCTTCAACTTACCCATAAAAGTTCGCCACAACTGAGACTCCTTGGGTGAGACACTGGGAAGGTTAAGGGATTTCCAGGCTATATGTCGTTTTGACAGAGAGTGCAATGTTAAGGGCTGACTACCTAAATTGTTCTTTACTGCATATTTTGTCAGGAAAATTTAATTTTGCGTACTGCAGTAATGATGCTGAGTGGATAATAAGATGCAGCGTGCTGCTGCTGCAGGCTCTACACCATATGTCTTCCTAACTATTGCATTTTTGGGGGCTGGTTGTTAGGGTAATTGTATCATCTCAGTAATTCATCATCAAAATAACTTGAAATAATACAGCTATGATATATAGCACTAAGAATTACCACATTCAAAACTAAATGGAAAAACAGTGCTATCTGAGAACTGAAGTGTCAGAACTGCAGTTTTATAAATATTTCTGTATTTTCTGCTTGCTGAGTTTTATGTGTAAGTTGAATTGTTATAACAACATTTAGAGTAGTCTGTAAGGACAAATATTTCAAAGCAGAAAATGATACAAGTCGTTATTTCATAGTAGTGAAGAGCAGTTGCCTCCTGCTCTGCAGTGCTGGGACAGTGAACGCTTTCCTGACGCGTTCTTTCCAGCCCTTTTGTACTGTAGTCACACGTACGGCATTTGTGACATAAAAAGTCACTTCCTCCACTTAATAAGCCACTTAGGTATCATTTTTTAAGGTACGTCTTGGCTGTAAATTAGTGTGCTGGTAGGCCCATATTTCACTTACCTTTTTTAAGGTTCATTAGTTTAAGGCTAGACGCTCCTTAGTTTTTATAGAGCAACATTTAAGAGTGCAGTAGCTCTGGAAGTGTCTGTATGTATTTGCATACATAATATTGTTACAGTGACAGTGCTATTTCTTATATGTCAACCAGGGGCATCTGGTGAATAGTAAATTTGTATTATTGCTGTATTGATTTAGAAAGTATAGATAATTTAATGGCATGAAACTGAGGTAATTTAAAGGTTTAGTTTAATGTTCTCATAGACCTTCTGAATAAAATGTGAGAACAAAAGTATTTTTCCCTCTCCGTTTCGACAAAATACATGAAACAAAGATTGAGGATGCCAAAATTAGGGGGAAGAAGGTGTGTTGCTGTATATTTATGATTATGGATCCATTTTTCGAGTGCATTGTACTGTCTGCTGTAGCATCTTGCCAAACACTGTAGATTAGAAGTGCGTGCTCTGATTTGCACTGAGCAAATGCCGGGGTGCTATAGGAAATACTGGTAGCATTTGTGACTGTGCAGACAATATTTTTCCCCTCTGAACAGTATGAGTAGTGGCTTAGCATAGTGTTTTCAGCAGCACTGAGTTACCAAGCTGGCATTTAAAACTGGATTGCTGTGTGCAAATGGGTATCACAGACCTCGCTGTGCTTTTGTCAGATTTGGGGTTCTAACTGCAGTTCAAGTCAAGTAATGACTTCAAGTCATGAAAAAACTTCCTGAATGCAAGCACAGCATATGGAAGAGTTTTCCCCGAAGGCCTCAGAAACCAATACAGGGTCCAATAGAGGGATAAGAAGGATGAACAGTCAAAATAAGTGGGAGACTGGATTGAAGGGAAGCACCACCTTGCCACACACTACTCAGATCGCTAAGGGTTTGGTACAAGTGTAATGAAACCAAGGTCAATTGTACCATATATCACATCTCCAGCTTAAAGAAAAATCCAAGAATTTAGTTTAAAATCATGGGATTTAACATGATTTTCAGTTCTTTCTATTTGCCTGCTGAAGTTATAGCCTATAGAGCTTTGTTTTTTAAGCTTTTCTGTACAATTATTAGAACTAGGAGCTTAATTTAAAATGAAAAGTGGGATTTTCCCATAACCTAAGGACTCTAGAGCTGTGGATTTTAAGAAATAAGCAAATATCGGGAAAGTTGCAAATAAATGGTGAGAACTGGCAAGAGGGAATACTGGGAACAGATCAATCTCCTCCCTAGGCAACTAGGAAAGGGAGGAGAATTTTTTTTCTCCCCGGTAAATGCCCATTTCCAGGTTTTGGGAAAAGAAAGAGAAAAAGTAAACGGCTTCAGACTTGTCAAATGCCAACCTGTCAAAGACTGAATACAAGGTGGCTGCATCTCTATCAGATACTAGCAAAACCCTTTGTTCCTTACTTTAAGTGTCTACCTATGACTGGTACCTTTGGCTACTAACTCTCTGATAAAGTTTTCAAGCCTCTCCTACCTTTTCTACAGTAGATTACTGTTGGTAAAAATTAGGTTAAATATTTTATCACTTTTCATAGACAAAAGCAGTACCAAAAATAAATAAAACTTTCATTTTGAGGTTAGGTTAATGACATAATACCTGAGATTATGAATTTTAAAACCTATATCCAGAAAGTTAATTTCTTTTTTTTTTCCACTGAAATATAAAAGATTGATTCATTCAAAGAACTCTTCCCAGATGCTTTATATTTTTAGGTCTTTTCCAAGAAACGTTTCCTCTGGAAGATACTATATGGTAACAAGAAATATTGATGCATCATTAGACTAAAATATGCATAACTATTCTATTAATCTTGGAGTCAATGTGTATCTGCTGTCCACTATGTATCCCTCCCCTTGTTTCTAGAACAAACAGTATCTATTTTTGCATATGTATTTCCTTACAGGATTCAGAAGATCAATAATTATTTTAATTATTTTTGTACACATTTCTGTAACACAGGGAATTAGCCTCTGATTTAATTCAAGTGAAAATGATCTCACTTTTCTCACAAAAGCTCAATAAATTTATTCCTCAATAAAATCAAAGTAACATCAGTTAGTTCTAAGATTTTGTTATTGCATTCATCACGGAGCTGTGCCTCAGGGAACTGACTCTGTAAGATGCAAGCTGGCAGGCTTGAATTTTTTTTGCTCTATCTGTTCACCTGTGGGAGTCACGGTATTATTGCTTTTCCTTGGATGTGGTTAAAGGTTGTAAGTATTATGAGCTTAGGTTGTCTGTGGTCTCTTCTAAAACTACTTTTGTGCCAAATTTGCACACACTTACATCTGACTGATTCCAGAATTATTACTACAGAGAGCAATAAAACTTTGCTGATGCCATAGGAAGTATCATTATTCTGGAGACGTATTTTTTTTTATATACTTCCATAGGTTTTACTGCATTTGGAGTTGGCAGATAGGTAGTACTGGACCGGAGTCCAGTAAGAAACAAATTCTGTCCCGTCASCTCCTGGCTTGGTTTGCATTTCAAGTGTCTTGCTCGCTTCTCAGGTTCGTTATCATTCTGGGCGGTTTGTCACAGGCCTGTTAAAGTCAAGGCAGAAGTACACAATTCATAAAACACGTTTGAAAGTATTCTGCTGGAGTTGCTAGATTACAGTAGTAGCTGCCAGTGCTTTTGAAGACGAAATATTTTGAAAGGATTGGTATATACATGCGCCTATAAGCCGCTCTCAGAAGCGGTAGACCCACACACACACAACGCGCCTCTGTCCAAAGAAAAGTGCCGCTGGTTGGGGCCGAGCGTCCGGTCGCTTGTCCGTAGGCAAGGCAGACACCTGCGGGCCGCAGCTGTACGTGCTTTGTCTCCGGCAGCGGTGGGTGGTGACGGTTGCGGCAGGACTCGTAGTGCGTTCCGATTTGGACTTCCAAGTAGTTTCCGGAGGCAGGGAACAGCCCTTGCGTTGCTTCTTGAAATGCTTCGTGTTCCTCCTGAGGGGATTCCACTCTTTTGGCTTCTCTCGGAAAGACTCCTGGGGCCTTGCCTGTCTCCTGAGTGTCTGCACGTTGTTATTTTGGCCTTCCTGGTTAAGGTTAGATCAAGGCACAGTAAGATAGGGAGTTGTTCCCATTATCATACTCTCACAAGGGGTGAAATTGAGAAGAATAAAATATAGGCTGTGTTGGGCCTTCGCAAGAAACGTAAACAGTGCAGTGGGCTTCTACAGGCCCAGTGTATATTTTACTGGGGAGTTATGAAATGGTCATCTTTGCTGGTGGGCAAACATAACCTCCTAGAAACGCGAATGTGACATGCTGTGCTATTCCAGGTCACGGGCAAGGATAAGATCGTTCAATGGTATTGCTGGCTTACTGAGGGACTTAATAAGGCAAGGATGTTTCTGTAGTGCTCATCATCAGGGTGCTGGAGAAGGAACCTCTCATTCAGCATTTGTTTCCCACCATTTCTGGTGGGAAGACTAACTTTAAGGTTATGGATGAGCAACTGGTAAAGGTCTGTGTTTCTACTACTGCACTTACTATGCAGCTGAGGCTTGCAAAGGTTCAGAAGCAGGAGTAGTATTTTAGTGTGCTTCAGTTTTATCAGTCTCTTCCCTTTCTACACTTTCACATGGCTCCAAAAAAAAGAAAAAAAAAAAAAAGGAAAAACAGATGCAAGTCTTTCTAATGGGCTACAGGCCCAAATTAAGTTTCACAGGGCTGATATCAGGTTATCTCAACTTAACAGGTTACTGTACATCGGTTGCTCCACAATAACTATCCATGACAAATAACTATACCAATGACAAACGTGACTTAATTTATCTTGGAGTGAAAAAGCAGTACAGTGAGTTAAATTACTGCATAATTATGCAAGGACTTAAAAATCTACATACAGAGATGCAACTCAGCAGATACACAGTAACTTAGTACTCTGGTAATGTCATCATCTGTCTGGGCCCCTGTATTGCAAGTTCCTTGCATCATATTTTATTTTGTGTTTATACAGTGCTGTGCACAATGGGGTGCTCAGCATGGTGTTCAGAAGTCAAATTTAAGTATGCATGTAATAATAAGGAAGACYTAGAAACTCAAAACCCAGATTTACTTCTTTGTTTTGTAGAAGATTACATTTGCAGTTTAGTCTCATAAATTCCCCCAGGTGCTGCAGAAGTGTCATATGTCAAGAGTTCCCATCAAAAATGAAACATCTCCCATAAATATAGAGGTGTTTGTGTTCTGAGCTACACTTACATTAGAAATACAACAGTTTTCTGGCTTGATTAGAGTGAAGTTCAACCCTATGTGGGGTCCTAACCAACAGTAAAAAAAGATCCCTGTGGCATGCTATCAACTACAAGATTGATATTCTGTGCTAGCGCGTCTGCGTGCGTACTTGGTGTGCTGTGTGCAATACTATTATTCAAATGCAAGAAAGTCAGGGAAACTTGTTTTTTCACTTACAGGTATGTGTATTTCAAGTATGGCTCACGTTCTGCCTTTGAGTTTGTAAAACATTCATTTCACTTGCTGATAGCTAAAAGTCATGAAATGGCCATTTACCAATGATATTGTGGTGACATTGCAGCATTACATTCTCTTATTTTGGAAAAGCTGTTGATATATATTCACCTTTTATGTCACTTAATTTTGCTCGCACCTGTCCCATTCCCTCAAAGGTGTTTTTCTGCCTTGTCAGTTTTGCTGTAAAAGAATGTATATATGGCAAATAGAAAAGCAGGTATGCAAAGTGTAGGTTGTAAATAGTATAATTATGAATTGCCATAAAATTTGTCAGCTCTTTTTAAACCTTAAAGCCTTTCATTTCTTGAAAATATTGTGAAAAGGTGCATACGCCATTATCATTGCAGGCAGTTTTTCTGCATTTCATAAATTAGCAGCAGAAGAGATTGCTTTAGAGCCAGGACACTCTCACATGTCCTTGTATATGTTTCTGTGTAAACAGAGGAAGTGCATGACTAGAACAGGTGAAGCAAATACACTGCTGTGTCCGTGGTAGGAAATAGGCGAAATCTGTTCTCAGCCATAGCTGAACCAGTTGAAATAAAACAGAAGTGYGGTTCATCCCCCAAGATAAGCGGGAGATTGCTCTGCAACTTGCACTGGAGGCAAAAGATGATGTGTGCACTAGACGAGACATATTCTTTATTGACACCCTGTAGAAATGGAAACTAGGTAGACCAGCCGATAGAGAGATGTTAAGAGGGTCAGCAAGGAGGGAAGAGGAATGTTTAGAATATGATTTAGGCAACTGAACAAAGAGAAAACACTTTTCCCTGTCATTCCACAAATCTCGGCAGAGAACACTCCTTTCAAGTAAGCATTGTTTTAAAGAGTTCATGGCTAACTGAAAAGAGCAGCACTAAGTGTGAMAAGAACTTCTGTAGCGTTGAGGGACTTTCTCCAGATATGCAAGCATGCAGGCAGAGACCAAGTCAGCATTACTAAAAACTAAAGTCAGTTAGGCTGAATCAGCTAATCAGGGCAGGTATTAAAAAATAGAAAATATATATATAAAAAAAAAAGTGGAAGAACTCCTGAGTTATGGAGAGAGACATCTGAGACTGGAGCTCCCAGATACATGGAGATGGTTTTTACAGGCTGTGGTGCTGGCGTAGTGAGAGAAAGAGGGAGCTGAGGCAGAAGCTGTGTGGTAGGGATGAAGCCTGATTCTGGAAAGATTGAGGTGAATGACCAAGAGAAATTAAGTGTTTCATTGTGACCAAATCTGGTAGTGTAAAAACTTAAAAAATAACTTTTAGGAAGCAAGTACCAACACCAAACACATGAAGTTTCACATAAGATTACCACTAATTCTGCACAGGCCCCTAATCTCATACTGCAAAGTGCTTTTTTTCTTCCTTTATTTAATAACTGTCCTTATTCAGGAATAGAATTGATTTTTGTAGGAAAAAAACATCACTAAGCCCTTAAATTAAACTTTTAATACATATTAAAAGACTTTGTTAAGCTGTAAATTTTTAGAGAGATCATCTTAATAATTAAAAGACAAGTATAATGAAAACATCTACCAGTATCAGGGAAGACATAGTCCTTCCCTAAATACATTAGCTGTATTTGTCCACTGAAGTCATCACTATTTTCTTGCTTTGTAGCATCTGTAAGGGGAGCTTCAGAGAATACAACACACATTTTAAATCTCCAGAAGCAGTCTAGAAAATTCTGCTGGTGTTCTTTTTTCTGGATATTTTGGTTGAGCCAGGGATGCCCAATATGTGATATAGCTTCCGTCACAGTCAGCTGGAAAAACTGCTCCCTTGATCCTGAACGTGAATCTGCACGCCAAGTCCCCTCGCCTCTTGCGGCACCGTGCTTAGGCGCAGCCCTTGGCAGGCGAATCCCAGCAGAAGCAGCAGAGTCTCTGTCTTTAGAGAGGACAAGACGCTGCGCCTCTGTTGCAAATACCTTTCGTTCCTCTCTGATCAGGGATTTGTTTGCTTGTTTTTAAGGTGTATGTAGCACCCATTACATTTGTGAAGACTCTGAGTACAGATGAGGTTTGTGAGAAAGTAAATGCTGGGATAAGCCTTGGTTTTCAAATTCAGAAATTCCTCATATGTCTTCCAAGGGATGATGCAAGCTTTTCCAATTTTAAAGCCTAAAAATAAAATAAAAAAAAAMCTCACTGAGATGAAGGAGGGACACAAAGAAAATTTACTCGAGCCTTCCTCCTTCCTCTCCCCCTCATCTTGGTCCAAATCTCTGGGGAAAGGAGAGAGCTCAATTTGGTGAAATAACTGATTTGGAATATTAATTATCCATCAAAGAGTTGTCCCGGACTTGTTGAACTGTCAGGAGGCTTGTCACTAGCACACGCAAGCCTCCAGAAGTTAATCTGAGGAGAGAAGATGCTGTTAGAAATTTTTCCCTGAACAACATGCTGTCTCTATTTCTTGCTAAAGCAACTCTTAATTAGTTCTTCTTTTTTTTCTTCCTCCTCTTTTTTTTTTTTTTTTTTAATATACAGCACCAGGGAAAAATTGGAGTTAAATTTAACGTTGGAACTGATGACATCTCTATTGAAGAGATCAACGCAATCATTAATGATGGAAAATACCATGTAGTACGTTTCACAAGAAGTGGTGGTAACGCCACATTGCAGGTGGACAACTGGCCAGTTATTGAACGTTACCCAGCAGGTAAGGACTTCAATGATTGTGAATAAGAGGGTGGGGGATGCGTGCAATTGTGATGATTTTGTTTCTCTTTCAATACAATGTCAGCTCCTTCAAAGTGTTTTAATAGCTAATTAAGTAATTAAAGAGTCCAGAGCAATACAGTTCATGATGGTGGCATTTCCTAAGAGAATAAAAAGGAAAGCACAATCTCTCTTTTACCAAATTCAAGTTATCACTGAAACTGGAAAAATACAGTTATTAAGGCGTGTAGTAGTCAGTGGTTTTGTTTCTTGTTTCTATTTATTTATTTGTTTGTTTGTTTTACTGGATTATATTTTTAGGGGGGAAAAAAAGGCTTTGACAAAAGCTGCACAGTAAGGTGAATCCCCAAAAGAACTCCATGTGATGCAGAAAACATTCACTGCGGAAAATGTTGTCTGTGTTCTTTTAATTACAAGAGGTTATTGAAGCATTCTGAAACTTATAAAGTTAGCAGAAGTATAACACGAGACATAAGCAAAAAGGCGTATCAGTTATTACCCGTATAAAAAAGCAACCAAATTAAAATGCCTTAACTTAAAGTACAAACTAAAGGATATTACTTACGCAGGTGATGCCGATGGCTTGAACAGGACCACTCATATGAATACAGGGTTTTTTCGATCAGGCCCCTATTTAATTTTATGCAAATACCATACATTGAAGATTACTGTGTTACTAATTGTATTCATTTTTGAAGGCAACAGGTTTTTCAGATACGCAATCTCTTTCTTATTGAATAGTACTACTGAGCCATTAATGGTAATTTACAAATCTGCATATTATCTGTTACCAGTTGGCATGTGTGTTTATATTGTTAAACCAAAGGCAGCAAATCCAGAGATGTAACTGAAAGCTATTCTGGTTTGCACATTTGCTCTACAGAAAYGATAGCTCTGATTTATCTGTTTAAAAGTAGAAAATTCTTTGGGGGGAAGGAGGAGATGCATAAGCCATACCATGTACTGATCATTAGTATTTAGGTTTTTCTCCTTTGCATTTGAGTAGTCCAGATGTTCACCTAAGAATTAAAAAAAAAATAAAAAAAAAATCCACAGGTGAAATATCACCCTTCAGATAATATTTTGGAAATAATTTAGAAATTAAAATAAAAATGAAAATGTATCACAAATGAAATTTTAAACAACTCTGGCTATATATAATTTGTGTGCTAATATGTTATAAATGAGTGACAGTTCTGGTTGTTAGAAACAACTAATGGTTTTAAATGAGACATACTTCTGAGAAGTGATAGACTGTTGTGCAGGGTGGCAAGACTGAAGGAAGTCTGTCCAGTGATATTTCAAATATTCCTGTGCCCACCTTATTTCCCCATTGGTAAAGGGGGAAATAACTTAAAAATGGTTAAAGTGTAAAACAACTTCTGCAACATTTGGTAAACAGTAGCTGAAATTAGATGGTGGAGGCTAGGGAATGATGTATCTTATGTTCAAGCCCTGTTTTGCAGAAAGAAAAAAGATAGGGTTTTGTTTGTGTGTTTGTTTTTACCTAAATCATGCACAGCGCATGAAAATATTTGGACTAGATGATCTCCAGAGGTCCCTTCCAACCTCAGTGATTCTGTGATTCTGTGATATTTTTATTTTCCTCATCTGTCCCGTTTGTTCATGAAAATACAAAAAGGCTACAACAAGGTGGGACTGCAGTTGAGTTCTGAAGATGCTGGCACACACCATTTGTTTATACTGAATACAGATTAATGTAGAGAAAGGAGTGATTTCCTTGGGATAGAATTAGTGAAGTGGAAGGGGGAATCCTGTGGCTTCATTTATTGCTTGTTCCTTTAAAACCGCTGTTGGTCTTTAATTTCCTTTGTGTTTCCCTTAGTAATATTTTGTGGCTCCTTCATGCCATAACATCACTTTTGAAATCCGTCTTCCCTTTTTCACCTTCCTCTCCCCTCCCTGCCCCACGGTGTAACAGCTTCTTTTACTTTTCCATGCAGTTCTATCAAGCTTGGCGCTCTTGATTTAAACCCTTTTTAAACTCTAGTTTCTTCATAGGCTTGTGTTGATATATCATTTAGAAAAGGCTCAGGCCAGGCCAGAAGAGCGTGCTGCCATTGAACAGGGTAGATATTGCTCTGAAGATACTAATGGTCCCATATTAAGAGCTATCACTATCCATTCCAGTTCTAAAGGTAGGATTTCTAAAAGTGACGTCTTGAAGGAATCGGACAACACAGTCTGGCAAACAGTGCTGCATCCAATTTCGATGTTGCTGGTTTAGGGACTGACAGTAATACCTGGCGTGGTGATTAACCAGCTAATTTGCTCATTGGTTGCCTTTTTGATGGAGGACCTTTTGCAGTTGCACAATATGGACCAAATTCCAGCTTGTTTGCTTGAGTGAAGCCCCATCCATTTTCATTTCAATGCTAGAAAGAATGTTGTCTTTGCTTTGCCCTGTTTTCTGAATTCTTTCTCTCTGTATGATTTCTTAACGTGTCTGTACCACTGTACATAAGTGCAGGCTTATCTCTCCTACTACTTCTGGTTGTTTAATGAAGAATAAAAGCAAGATTAGCAGGTTAATTAGTAAATTTGTTATTCTTAAATACATTGTATTGCTTTTATTTCTTTCTAAAAAATCAGTTGGTTGCCTAAAGCAAACCAAATTTTTAGTTCTTCCTTTACCTTACAAAGGAAAGGTTATACTCTGAATTATGCTTCTGGTTGGAGTCTCCAACTACAAGACATTGCCTGGTTTTGATCAGTGTTTCAGAATATTGGGTGAGGATTTTCTGAAAGGAAATTCTGGTCAGAGGCTCAGGATTTGTCAGTCTCGTTGCCTTTATAGCCTTCATACAGCCTTTATAGCCTTCATACAGCCCATCTAACTGCTGCAGATAATGACACAGAGGGTGGTCTCAAGGCCAAATAACACTGCTTGCTCAGAGGATCTCTGTGGGCGCTCCTGTTGATGTTCCAAGGGGAGCATCTTTTTCAGGAGGGCTGGGGCACTGACTGCCACACGAGCACGTGAGATTTGTCAGCAGCCCGAGCTCAGTCCTGGGTCTCAGGAGCTGCCCACAATTCAGTGCTCTGGCCAGGAGTATTGTGGTGCAGCATGGATGGTTCTCTGCCTCTTGCTTTATTGGTTGTCAGAGAACAGACACCTTGAAGAAAGTATCATATGACAATGCGCCGTAGTGCTTCTGCAGCTTCTTCATGCGTTTTATCCTAGAGCTGCATAAAATGCAGAAATGATCCTAGAAGCAGACTAGAATCTAGCAGGTTTCCCATATACATGATTCTCTAASCCAGTAGACTAGATTCACGTTTCCTCATGAATCTTCTGTCTAGGCCAATACACCTTCAGTTAGTATATGAATGGATGTGAAATGACTGAGTTGTAAAGGAAAAAAGAGGGGATGGTCAGTGGTGGAAGGTGATTATCCTTGTGAAAATGGCTGGCCAAGAGGCTGACTGGCTCTCTGTTGTTGTGACTCAGGGACTGCACCATAGTTGCAACTCCAGCTACTACTGTGAACAGGCTGCTCTTGTAACTTGAGCTGGGTAGTAATTTTACACTGAAAGGTAGATTTGCTAAAAATGCATTTATGGGAGCAAAGCAAAGGATTTGGGAATTTGAGTCAAATTGAAATAATAATTTTGGCCAGGTTAAAAAAAATAAACTAAGAGGAAATTGGTTTTAGCAATATCAAAATGTTCATTTCAATACTTGCTAAATGAAACGTCCCAACCTTTCATGTTAAGATTGCCTAGTGTTTATAAAGGACTTAGGTAATCTGAGAACAAAGCTTTTTGTTTAATTTGCAACAACCTTTATTTCCTTACCAGAAAGAAAAACTGTTTCAAATCAAATCAGACAGAAAAAAATCAATCTCTTTCAAAGTATTGCTCATAACCATATGAATAAAACAAGAAAAACAATTTTCTCCATTTTCTAATTTTCCTTCCTTAGTATTGAAGGATGGGGGCTTTACCATCCTGGGAAGGTACACCAAAACAAGCCGAGTGACTTTCTAAAGCCACAGTTATTGGCACTTACTGTGAAGGATTTTCAAAATCACTTTTCAGTGAATAACTCTATGCTTTCTGCAATCAAATGGGGTTTGCCCAATGCTGATTCTTTTAAAAAACAAGGAGCAACTAATCCTTTTGCCAGGGGGAACCTACTCTTCAGAACTTCCATCATAAATCAGATTAGTGCAGAATTTTCTGGATATAAGCTGATCTGTTAGATATTGGTCAATTGGTAGATGGTTTCAAAGCTCTTCAAACTTCTGGGAACACTCAGCAGTTCATGGAGCTCCATAGCAGCCTGGAACATATGGCCTGTTGTAGAAAAAAATCTATAAGAAAGCACTCCCAGGCATTCCTGGATCTCTGGCCAGCCTTAGAGAAGCATAATCAAGGTACAGCTGTCCTCATGTGCCATCCAGTTCAGTGCACACTGTCAGAGTCATGCCTGACTGATCCAGATCTGAGCACAAGCACCTCTAACACATTGTTCATGCAAAAGTGGCTGTCCAAAACACTGCCAGACTTTTGGAAAAGATGTGTCTTACTGATGGGGTGGTATAAATTATGATCATGCTTACACACCAAATAACACATACAAGAGTCCATGTATGTTGGCAGAAGATTACACTACAGGCTGACATTATGGTTAGTGGCAAGTACCTCTTCAATATGGCAATTGGCAACAGAGGCTTTGGGGACTTTGGTGTAATATGTAGTATTTCTGGTTTGGGGGAGGGTTTTTTTTTTTTTTTCTTACTTTATCACTTAAGGTGAAAAATCTGAGAACGCTCATGTTGTCTTAGGGACTTTCTTTGGATCTGTGAGATCTGTGGGCTGAAGACTGTTATGCCAGAGCATGAAAGGGCTAGGGGAAGGAGGCATCCCATTTAGTTTCTTCTCTTGGTCTTTGCATTCTGGAAACTAGACAAAGCRTCTACCATCTTTTCATGGGATACACCTGACTCTAATAAAAATGCTAAGAGTCAGCTATTACAGTGTATCCTGCTTAGGATAAGTTCTATCAATTCTTCTTGTTATTGTGTATTCTGATTAACAGAATTAACATTCTAATTAACAGAGGACATTTGTGTCTGTACGTTTTGTTTCCCCAGAAGGGATTAGTATTCCCCAGCAATTCATGTATGTTTCACATGCAGACCATTGCCCTAGAAATAGCCTCCAAATTCAAGTCCCTACAACCACATATGAAGAGATTTAAAGATCTATTTCTTGGGTGTAGGCATGAGTGCCAGGAGAGATCTTGAACTTTATTGCAGACGTTCTTCATAAAGCAAATCTTTGAATATTCTAATAAAATGGAAGAGGCCTGTTATCACCACATCCATGAAAAATTAGAATGGTCAAGGTGGGGTAGGGCCCTAGAAAGTAAATGGTCCCTCACTATTTGCCTTGCCTTTCCTTTGCCTTAAGAGTAATTTTTCAACCTCCCTGGCCATTGCTGTTGGGACATGGAGTTTCAGTATTTTCCATGCTAAAATAATATATGCCTTCTGGCTTTTTTTTGTMCAACAAGACAAAAAAATCTTTACCTTTTTTCTTACTTGATTCCTTCTCTGGATAGAAGCATACATCTTGCTTCTCTCTCTCATGTGATTTCCTTTGTTCAGAGTTTTGGCATTCCTACAATCAAATTTCTTACCTTGATAAGTCAATCTCAATGGTAGACACAGGGGATATGAAGAACTCCCTATTCTGATCAGTGGTGAAGCTCACAAACTTAGAGCAGTTCTCATTGCTTGTTGGGAGCAACACTCTCAAAGACAAAGTAAAGTCTGCCTTTTTGCTTAAGAGGACAATGCAATGGAAAAGACTTAAGATTTGTTCACAGCAATTAAGCCTCCTGTCTCTGTGAAACAGATACTGCCCAATGTCCCCTGTTCTGTATGTCATTTTCCTGCTCTGAGAAACTAATGGGGCCAATGAAACAATGACATAATATTTTACTTCCCTTGGAGATAGCAGTGTTCAGAGGGAGAACAGGAGGACCTCTCAGGAACTCTCCATCTGGGAGTGTGTAGAAGATGTGTAAGTGGAAGCTTTATGTATAAATAGAGACTCATGCCATAGATATGGATCTCAAATATTTAGTCCATTAGCATGGGAAGAGAGGGGACAATACCAGCTGAATCAGTAGTTCTTTGATTATCAAGTAATACCTCATCTGCYGAGATTTGGAAAGCAAAATTCATCCATGTTCTTCACTGGATTTCATGTGCCCAAGGAGTAACCTCTACCTGGGATTCTCTCTATTCTCAGGTCTCTGTCTGGTAATGTCTGTTGATAACTATCATTATAGTTAAATCTGCTCTGGATTTATAGGAGRTAAAAGGGCATAAATATGAATAAGTATAAATAAATATGAATAATTAATATGAATAACATACTTTTTTGGACTTCACAAAGTCTTTAACAAAGTTCAGTGTGTGAAAGTATACAGGAGGAAATTATATAACCATGGTGATAAATGCAGTTCTTTCATGGATCATAAACTGGCTAATAGACAGAGAACAGAGGCATGGATTCCCATGTAATGAAAATCAGTAGAGTAAATCCATTGATTTGGAATAGAAGTATGATCATTTAAAGCTTAAATTATATATTTATTAATATTGATGAGAAAAAATACAGAAACAACAAGATAGAAACAATTTTTGATTATACCATATGTACTGGCTATACTAAAGAAGATTTTAAGATATCTAGCAAAGATGGGTGAGTAAAGGAACTAAAAAATAAAGTATGTTTCCTTTGAGAGGCAATGAAAAAACAGCAAAATAGTTTCTTTTGATTTCTAGATACTAAAATCAAAAAAAGATATTTTAAAACAAACTTTTTTAAAAAGCAGAATTTTATGTTACTAAATTTTAAGTCAAATATTCTGAATTGTTGTTGTATTTTTTCCTAAAATGAAAGATTTTGTAAAATCTTAATTAGYTTATGCAACTTTCTCATCTTGTATAGACATCAAAACACTTTTTGTTCTTGTCCCAAAGTTAATAAAATAAAAAGTTCAACTGGTTCTGCTGGATAGGCATCATAACACTAAAAGAAAATTTGGTAAATGAAAGATAATGCACACAGGTGAAATCATCTGAGTTTTTGTAGAAAAGATTTTGAATTAATTGCACTGCATCAGGACAAAGGTTTAATGCTATTGTGGACAGCTTATGGATTGTTTTCACCAGCAGTCAAAAATCAAGCAGTATCTGAGAATGCTTAGAATGTTAAAGGAAATATTAATGTAATTGTATTTAAATACACTTTCCTTCTAAATGATTGGATAATTTTTTCCATTATGTATATTAAAAAATTATGGTAGATAGAAGAACTTAAGAAATGGGAAGAAAAGTTTAGTGGGTGATCAAGTCTGCTTCTTTGCATAAACTGCTTCTCTTAGAAGGTTATTCAGGAGAAAATTCCTGGGCTTAGAAGCTTTCTTTCAGTTTGCTGTCCAAACGTTCTCCAGTTCATACCACTTTGTTTTTGCATGTGTTCTCATAAAATAGGTTTTTCATTTCTCTGTTCATCATAGTAGAATTTCTTTTGATGCTACTTCATTTTGAATTTATTTTTCTAAAGCACATATGCTTGGAAATGTACCCAAGTATTCTGTAAGAGAACACTAGGACCTCATGTAATGACCTCTACGAAGACAGTAATGCTGAAAGCCATCTCTGCTGATGTATCCTAAGATTTTATTTTCCCTTTTCGTACTACAAAAATGGATGGCTCAACATCATTCTGCAGCTGACTAGTATACCCATGTGTTGTCTTTCCTCGTGACTTCTAGCTGGTAATATCCCAATTTATGATGCAAAATAGTGTTACTTGTCCAGCATCTTAAGTGTGGGACTTGCACTTTGTAATATGAATTTTAGTGCAATTTGTGTTAAGTCTGAAGGGCTCAGTTCCTCTTTGCTGATATCCATAGCTTCTTCAGCATTACCAGTAATCTCTAGTTTTATGTCATCTGCAGATTTCATTGGTATTTATACTGAGATCATTGAAGAAAATACCAAAGAGGATTGGTCCTAGGACCAGTCTCTGGTGCTTCCTTAGCAGTTCCATCCTGATAGCTTTCCTGTAGACAGCAGGCCATGGGTTTTCCTTAAATACCTGCCATGGCCTCAGCATTAGCTCCTACTGCTGCAGTTTCAGAATGCAGCCATGGTGTTCATCTTGTTGACATAATGTAGAACTCGGTATTTCATTTATTACACTTGTTTGATTTAAGCACACGTAGATCTTCCTAGCCATTCAATTAGATGCCGTCAGTTCTCCAAAATACCTGGAGATCTTTGGTAGGTCTGACTAACCTGTTATATCCCTTCTGGATCTTTACGCTGTTTTCAGATATGGATGATATAGCAGGGTACAGTTGGGGCCAGAATATACGATAACTGGCGTACTGGTAGGTCTGAGTATGACTTTTCATTGTCTGTGTGAATGATTCACCAGGAAGCTGAAAATTACATCTTAATGAAGTGCAAGTATTAATGAGAGGGAGATTCCAGTGCACTAACTGGTTCCTGGAAGGGGCTCACCTTCCAGGAGGAGCGGTGCCCTGAGTATGGGCGAAAACAAACAGCCCTCTTGTTCAGAGGCCAGTCAGTAGCTGCAGAAGCAGGATATCAAGCTGAGGTCTCTGCATGAGGAAGAGGAACACTTCCTCTTTCAGTGCTATTCATTGTTGTTGTCTCCTTTATTCACTTCCTTACCTTACAAATTTTACACTCTTCCACGTTTTCTGCAGTTCCTACATGGCATCATATCAAATGCTTTACTGAAATCCAGATAAATTAGATATAATTCATTTCCTTCATCTAGAAAATCAGTTAACTTATCAAATACAGCTATTACATTATTTTAACGTGATCTGGTAAACTTTCACATTTTATCTCATTTTTCAATTGCTTCTATGTCTTTAATTCCTTCCTTTCAGATTTGTTCTAAAGCCTAGTGTACTGCTAAGGTCAGACTAAATAGTTTGGCTGGATTGCTTTTTTTTTTTTCCCTTTCTTAAATAAAGTTATTACATTTTCTATTCTCTAATCCAAGAAGTATCATGCCACATTGGATAGCTGTATTAAAACCTCTGTGCTTGTTATTTTAAAATTCAGGGCTGGAGATCATCTGCCTCACCTTCTGACCCTATGAGTTCATTAAGAGATATGTATGTTGCTTCCTTTTGGGTTATAGAGATTTACATTTCTATAGACATATTCCTAATAGCCAGTCCAGTCTGTTCCCTTGGGTTGTCATTGTCAACCTTACTACAGAGTGACCCCACTTCTTTCTATGATCTTTTTTCGTTTATCTGGCTGAAGAACCTCTGGCTTTTCATTTTATTTTAATTCCTTTGAAAGGCCTTTTTTAGCTTGAGTTTTGGCAACTCTTCTTGTATATTTATGGTTCTAATTCTGAAAGACATTGCTTTCTTTGCTGATCAAGGTTTTTTTTGTTTGTCTCTATTACATCTCTTATTCCAAATGTCTGTGATAGAGTAGCTATTCAGCCTAGTAAGTGTCCCTAGTAAGTCTGATTTCCTATATCTTTTTCTGATGGAAATAGTTCTGACTACTTCTTGATTATGATCAAATATATGTTCTAGCATGTATCTAGGTCTCACTTGCAATATAATTTTATGGTTCATGTGAAAGGTTGACATTAACAAAAATGGAGATTGTTTTCCCATTCTCTTTGGATGAACCACTAAAAAGGCTTATCCAAAATCAATGAAATAATAATAAAAATATTTTAAAAAGCAACGACCTTTGAGAGTTTATGAAATTGTTCTATTCTTCGGTCTTCTTTAAATAAAGAGCCAAGGTGATACCTAAACAAGACACTACAGTAAGTCTCTTTTTATAAAGTGGTTTCAGTAAAGTTTCCCAAATCAGCTTTTTAATTTGACAGCTTATCAGGTTTTTCTGTCAGATAATGCTATATAATAATGCTCCTCTAAGTCTGCAGACAGATATTCTTTTTTCCTTTATTTTTTCATCTTGGATATCCTGGTGAAATACAAAGGCTCATCACTTCTTAGACTTGATAGATCCTGTAATTAAATTCAGATCTTGATAAAATGTGTGGTACGGTTGTCATTACTTGATCACAGAAGGTATAACACCTTTCAGTTAAATACAGCAAGATGGCACAATGCATCTAGTTTAGAGGGAGAAAGAAAACGTCAAATGAGCAGTTATTCAGAAAGAGTTGTTCATAAATACTAAAAGAAACAGGTATCTGTTCTTTTTTTGTCTTATGGCAAAGGATGGTGAATATACCTGCTTACCATAATTAGGCATGGGGAAATAGGGAAATGTAGTTTCTTAAGAAGACCACAAACTGTAGGAATTCAAGTTACTGGAAGGAAGTAGAGAGAGGGAGTGAAGAAAGATCTCAGAATGACACAGCAAATCTGTGTCACACTTGGTCCTGTCCTTCTCTTCTGGAAGGCCATTATCTATTGATAATCCTTTTAAAAGTCAGATCACAGAAGACGAAATATTGTCAATGTGTAGGGATTATTTTTCACACTTTTATTTGGTTTGACCCTTGCAGACATATGTTTTGCTTGTAGCTTACGTTATCATGTCTTACCCMATGCAGTAGGATAAATTTAAAATGGAGGCTGAACAAGTGTCATTAGTTAAAAAGAAAAGTATTAGATTAAATTCTTTATCAAGTACTTTTAGCTACTCGGTAGCTTCCTTTACAATGTAGTATTGATATCTCTGACAAATGTATTTTAAGTCATTGATTCTGTCATCCTTCTTTTCTTTCCCAGTGCTAGGACCATGTTCTCAGTGCAAAGTTTTGAACAAATAACAGGTTCCTCTGTTTCTCTTTCTTTTCAACCTGTCCTGCAGGAGGCTTATAGCTGTCTTGTTCAAGATTATTCAGGGTTTTATGTCATGTGCATTCTGTGCTTCGATCATTAAGCCAAACTATTGTCTACTGACTTCAGTAAAATTACTTGTGTGTGACAAATACTTATGTGACTAAGTGCTCATGTGTTTATGAGTGTGCCCCTCATTTTGGTTGCCTTACTTGATGGGCATACACATGCATTTCCTCTAAAGCTGATGTTAATGCTGCCTTATTGCTGGCTGATACAGCATGCAAGATAAGGGTATGATAGGATACTTCTGCCATGTATTTCTTTTGTGATGCAGCTAGTTTTCATTAACTTCTGGGGCAACCCTGAAGTCAATCTGAAATGGGAGCCTGTCTCAGGATAGAACAAATCAATGCTATGTTGAGCCTTCCAACCAGATAATCTATCACATGAAAAAATTAATTTTTCTGCAGTGCCATTGTATTTTAGGTGCTCTCCGAAGATGAGATTTTTTTTGTGGGGGGGAGGCACATTTGTACATGTGTCACCAGATGTATTTTATTGGTGTTGTGAGGTGTGACAGCAGAATAGTACTTCATGTCTTCAGGATAGGAACTTCTATTAAACTAACTAATTCAGAAGCAGTCACTATAATTCATACTGCAGCRGGGAAAATGACAACTTGCTCTGTCCTAGATATATTTTCAAGAGACTGAACCTAATTAACCAGGTGTCCAGGAGGTTAGGCATTGCTCTCTTGAACATGTGAGTATGCACATGCTTTAGACTCTCTTTCTCGCCTTTGTACCACATAAGCACRAGAAAGAAAGGTATTATTCCAGCAATTATGTACACCCATCTCTCCATCCTGCCATGTGGTTACCCTCTTGCAGTCTTAAGCCCAGTTGGTTGAGAAATAAAACATCTTGAAACTGCAGTATCCACACTTTGAAAATAACATTTATTTAATATTTCAGATTTCTGATTAATAGCAACTCTGTTGTACCCAATTCTACAGCTTCATTGTACTATATCATGCATTTATAAATAAGTTCAGAGTGTTCCAGGAATGAGTTTCCTTGACCCTAGCAAAGTGTAGCAGGCTGTGCTAAACCAGAGAGTCTTTTGTGAAGCCTACCCTACCTGTCAGAAAGAGTGAATAGCTTGTATGATTTATACAACCTAGTACCCTTATGAGCTTCACAAGAGTCAGATTCTGTAGTATGCACCATTTCAAATAAGTTTTAATCAGAATTTGAACATCCATCACTATCAGAGGTGCAATACACTGTGAACCACATCCTGATTTCAACCCTTTAGAAGCAGGAGTAACTGAATTAAAAGCACCGAGATTATTCTCCTATAAATTGGTATGATTGAGATGCAATTGTTTTGTTTTTCTCAGTGGACTATTTCTGAGGAGTTAAATGGCCTTTCTGGTGCAGCATCAAGTTTAGTGGACATTAAAAAGTTGAATGATGCACAATATTGTCAGAGTTAAGTATATATAAAGACAAATTTGATTTTTGTGTTTTACAGAGTTGACAGACATTAATAGACTGCTGGTTTAACATTTCAAAATTATAGCTGCATAAAAGGAAGAAAAAATAAATATGCCCTTTTCAAAAGAACAAACTCTACTAAAAGTTTATCTTAACCATAGCTGACTATGGGAATAAATCTAGAAAATATGCTTTCATTTTCAGAGCACAGGATATAACAAAGCCTCACAGCAATTTTCAATCAAAGGATTCACAAGTACTTCACTTTAGAGTCCCAGTCCTGCATTTCTTTCTCATGCAAATTCCCTTTGAAGTCATGTGTGTTCTTGTTTAAACTAAAATACAAAATCAGACTGAAGATAGTGCTGTGGTTGCACCATCAGTTCCAAAAAGTTGTCGTAAAATAAGGTACACGTGAAGAATTTGGGCAGAGAAGTTTGAGACTCAGTTTCAGGGTGTCGTTCCCCTCACCCCTTTATTGCCTAGGTGCTCTGGTGCTCATAGGTATCCTGCATACGTAAATGATCCTTCATGAGTCAAAGTACCATCCCTGCATGTGTAACACTGCTCTCTGGAGCTTTATGGATCTTGCTCCTTCAGCCAACCTCCTGACTCTTCAGCATTGCAGTGCTGGGTGTGCTAAGTGCCAAGGTGTGGGTCTAAGAGCAGAGTGACGGTTTTGACAGCAGAACAAGGGAGTCTGACGTGGAAATGCATGATTCTGAACAGGCACTGGGGGTCTCATCTTCCAGGCTGCTCGGCATGAAGCATCATTAGATGCTGTGACAAAAGAGATCATGGAAATTTTTGTGTGTGCACAAAAGGCTAAAATTAGGAATTGGTGAGGATTTTGCCCCCTTTTACAGAACTTTGAAACCAGCTTTGGAATACAGGTATTGAGGTCTGGTGTCTGTGCTTCTGTGGAAAAAACTGGAGCGTGTGTAAAAGGATCCCAGAAGAGGTTCCATCTCGATTGATTTATAGTGTCAAAAAGAAAATGAAGAAATGACTTGATTACAGTATAAGTACTTTCAGGGGAGGAAATACTGGATACTTACAGGGCTCTTTAGCTGTTTCTAGAAAGTCATAATCAGAACCAAGTAATGGAAGCTCAAGCCAGAGAAATTCAAGCCAGAAGTAGAGCACATGATTTCAACAGTGAGCCTTGGAATTCATTACTCTAAGACTTCCTTTACTGCATGTCATCATATTAGGATAWGATATTTTCCTGGAAGACCTGTTGGAGCCCATTACCGGTTATGAATTAACCAAACAATAGTTTTATGGCTAAATACAGGATCAGGCAGGTCAATATTCATATCCTGTGATATGCAGATCAGACCAGGCCTATGTCTATATTAGGAGTATTTTATCAATATAAGAATACTTAAGGGCTGTGCTAGCATTGAGTTCTTAATATAGCTGTAGCTTCCCAGGAATTAAACAAGTCATACCAGAAAATAGAACACAGTTCCAGGTATAATTTGTATGTCCAGAAACAATGCTGTCCTATAGAATAACTTTAAACATGTCATTCCTATTGAATTAAATTAAGAACATGTTTGCAAAAGAGCAGAAAGTGAATACTAAAAATATTATCCCCAATCTTAACATATCTTTTTCTTTCTAAGCTTTGTAGCTAGGAAAATGCTTATTAATTAGTTGCTTGCTCAACCATTTTATCTGATATCTTACAGTCTGTTGCATGTATTTTTTGACCAGCTGACTTTTGTTAAAGAATATTCTGTAGAATAGGCCTGCATACAGCTTTTCAGCCGAGCTGCAGAGATGAGCCATGTTGCAGAGGTCTGTCAAAAATGATCTACTGTCTTTACACTTTCCTTATCTGCCATTGCTCTGTGGACATGATGAYCAAGACGGTTCTGTGCAGAAAACAAAATGGGATATACTATGATTGTTGTCAAAATGGTGATTTAGCCTTGTGATTTACTGATAGTAGCAATCCATCCTGGTAGTCAGACATATTTTAATCTTAATTGGATATACTTTAGACATAGCCTTGAAAGTTTGTTTATAAGCTCTAGTGTTCTGCCTTGGAAGTAGTGACAGATGTGTGCATGCATTAATAAAAGCAAGAGTTGTAAGTAAAGTTGTCTGTTCCCATCTAATCTATTGATTCCATGCCAGTACTTTCATGTATGATGGTGATCATGAACTGATGGAATGACAGAGCCCTTCCTTCTTAGAGTTCTGAATTTCATCTTAAATAGTATTTATTAAATTGTAATGCCTTAATATTTTTTAGTAAGGTGTTTGCACATTTTAGCCGTTAATGTATTATCTGCTTAAAATTAGGTGTTTATTTAATACTTTATCATTCTTAGTACCAATCATTTAAAAATAAAAATACTTTAAATAGCATATTGCATTATATTTTAGTAATTTATTAGTGCTTCATGTCATTTGAAACTACTAGAATTCATAAAGTTGGTAAGATGATAATATCCTTATCTAATTTCTTCCACATACTGGTTGTCAGTATGTTTTTGAAAAGGTCAAGTAGTTTCCTGAGGAAAAGTGGATGTGTAAATTGTGCTAGCAGAGCTATTTTCCTTCAAAGGTTGTTCTTTTGCCTATTTAACATTTCGTAAGTATTTCAAAGTAGAAGTAAAGTTTACTTCTTGGTAGCTGCATTGACAAATGGATTTTTGTAAAAGAAAATGAAAAATGAAACATATTGACAGTTGACTAGTGATTACATATTTCCTCGCAAATTCATGTAGACTTAAATTGTCCAGTAATGATTGTTTTTTTCATTTTGATGTTTCAGCTCAGATTAACTCTGAAAATCAAGCCAATAAATTTCTACCTGTATGTCAGTCAGATGCCAGCTTTAGGTTGTCCGTTTTAAATGTGGCCTTGCTATCTTTAAAACAGAGTAACTCCTTGCATGAAAGTGTGTTCTGGACAAGAGCTTAAAGAATTTGGGTATCTCGATATAGCTGGCGCAGGTCAGATCTGTATGTTAGTGGGGTGCGCCAAAGTGGCGTCTCTGTAGGAGAGGTTAGTGGCAGTCTGTCTCATGCTCATTCCCCCTCACAGCTGCTTTATTCAGCAGTGGCTCTTCCTCCCACTTTGACACAGAGCAAAGGAGTATAGGAGAACTCATGAAACAGAGTTCAGGAAAGTGATAAACGCATTATGATAACCATGGCTTTCCTCCCTCGAGAACTTCCTAAACCATAATGGAAGGAAATTCTCTAGAAAAAGTTTTAACATAGAAATCCTTGCTATTTGAGCAACACAGTTCTTAATTTTCTTCAAGATCGTAATTTCACAGCAAAATAAAACGTTCACAGTAATTCTCARTCGTAGTTTGGCAATGTGTAAAAAACAAGATGAAGCATAATCGCAAGAGGAAATACTTTGTTAATTGCAAACACCTTGCAGATTTAAAACAAAGATCAGTTATATTTCAAAGAAATACAGTGAGGCACTAGATATCTCAGATGAATTTAAATGGAAAATATTAGTGCAGTTTTTTTGGGGGGTGGGGTTTTTTTTGTTTTTTTTTTGTTTTTTTTTTTTGTAATTAGAGAATCAGATTATTTCACTTTTTAAGACAGAAAACTAAATCACTGCTGGGGGTCCACCCACAGCCATTATGCTGTTGTGTGGTGGACTGCTCATTATAGTTCTGCAGTCCTAAAGCACTTCTCTGCTTTTATCTCAGTGAACATCTGTTTCTATTATTTACAGTTTCTGTTTCTGTGCCTTGCCAAAAGCGTTAAAAAAAGTATGTGTACAAGTTTAAACCTTTCCATTTGAAATAGATTATTCTTTTATAGTAAAACGTCTGCAAGGCATAAATACACAAATTGAAATGCCACTTTTAGACAGAATGGAAAGTCTGGGGCTTGCTTTGGCCAAGGGCTACTTTTTTTGTTGCACTGCTGACACTGAACAGATTTTTATCTCTTAAATGCCATTTGCTATCGGTATGGGTGCATTCGGTTTCTTCTACTTGGCAAAGGCTTGTCCAAATAATGACCTCTCTTTGGTTGTTTCCCTCAGCTTGGGTGTAATCATGCACAACCCTCGGAGAATGAGCTGACACAGCCTAGGCAGATGTAGTGATTGTGACAAAGCACCTGTGTGGTCCAGCACTTTGGGGCATAATGATGGTTAACTCCAGGATTTTCATGCTTCATGAAAGAACCTGAAATCAACATTTTTAATTTTTGGAGCTGCAGTCAAGTTACCCTGTTCTCTGTTAGTGATGGTTGATGCTGAGTGCTTTGTATTTCTTATGATTTTTATGTCTCTGGTCATGTAATGAATGTGAAATTGTTCTCACTGCACCCTGCTTTCCCTCCAAACAGCCTGCTAGGCCAGCGCAATTGCAGTGGCTTAGCTGAACACAGCTGAAGGCCAAACTCTATTTTCTCTTATAAATTACATAACCAAGTGCAGAGTTTAACCCTGAGAGGTTTTTTTAATTGTTTCAAGTTGTTCAAATAATTTTTAATGTTGCTAGTGATCCAGAAGTAATACATAAAAAAAATATAGAATTTCCCAAAGCTTTTAATTTTTTCATTGAATACAATAAAATGTAATGATATCAGTAATGACCTTTTGACAGTGTGTCCTATTCTGTGCATAGTTAATAAGACCTTTCTTATTGATGGCTTCTGCTTGAATACTAGATACTCATGGGGATGCAGGCCAATAGAAATTTAAAATAAGAGCTGAGCACAGTATTTTCCATTTGCCACTGTTCATTTATATAATGTGAGCATTATTTCTGTCAAGAGACATTCTATATAACAGCTCTTTGCTAACATGAAATGAAGATCATCTAGATTGCTACCTCAGTGAGAGTCAGAAGAACATATTGCATAGTTGCTATCTCAGACCTATGTAATTTTAGATACAGTAGGGTTGAAATATCCTCCATTTTCCAGTTGTTGAAAAACTTGAATAAGAACCAGATTACAGCCAACTTCTGGTTAAATTTCTATGGGGAAAGTAACCTTAAATGCTGTGACATTATGATTTAGAAATAGTTCAGAGTCCTTTTACCTTAGAGAACTGCAAAATGTCACACTCAGAATGATGTGGGGCATGGTACTGTACTTATAACAATTCATTTTTTATACTTTAATCTTGCTCTTTAATGATTTCTATCAATTTTCCTGCCTATTTTAGCAGCAGCCATACAGTATTAGCTCCTTAAATGGTGCACAGGCAGTACAAAGGATCTTTTTAAAAAGCCTGATAACAGAATATGACCTTTAATTTATCAGGCAAGTCCTATGTTTTCTTATCTCCTTCTTGTTGCTTTTCATCTTCTCTTGCTTGCTTTTGATATAATACACCAATCTCTCAGTGTAAGCAATCCAACACTGCACAAACCAAGAAAGATATTGCATTATAGTGAGGAAGTGAGAGTCAGGAAGAGCACACTCTTAGTTTAATTACTAATTAATTTGGGGAAAAATAATCAAAACCAAAACAGAGCGGAAGGTAGTTGATTTGAAGCAAAGGTTCAGATCTCCCTGAAAGGTTAATGAGAGGTCTCAGTTTCATCATGTAGCAAGTTTTAGAATATGATTTAAGATTAGTATAGTTAATATGCAAGCATGAAGCACAGAGCTTGCGGCTGAACATAAGATGTTTAAGTACAGTTTGTAGTATCGGTGAAGACAGTGGCCTGGGAATCAAGCTACACATATATCTTTCAGTCAGTCTGGGAATAGGATTCTTTTTCAAGGCAGCCTAAGTTCTTGCTTTGTGTTTAGCTATATTACAAACCACCAGTGAATGGCAGAATACTCTGCTATGAAGACTGCTGTCAGTCATTCTGTGAGCTGAATATGTCCAACAGGAAAAAATATACATTCTAGAATTTTTGTCTACCTTCCTTTTGAACACTGGAGGAGGCCAAAATCAACCTTAAGGGTATTTAGCTTTCAGTGCCTTAGGCCAAGCAGGGACCTGAGATTTTCCGAAAGAGAACACTCCCGCTTTGGGGAGTTAGAAACTATCAGAGGATATTTTAAGAGTTTTCCTGCTATTGTTGACATGTTTTAACTCTATTGAGTGTACAGCTTACCTAAAATTCCTGTTAATAGACCCATTCCTCTAACTCCTATACAGTTAATGTCTGTATAGACCTGTAAAAGTGTCCTCTGTAGGATTCTTGAAGTTAGTTCCTTGATTATCCTCATTCCAAGTGGCCTTGGAGCATCCTTAAGAGTATCTTAAAACAGTGTAATTAAAATGGGAAAGGAGAAATCCCCCAGATGGTCTGAGCAGTCCCACACTTGGAAAGCCACTGCCTGAGGTTTTAGTCTGCGAGCGTGAACTATATACAAGGCTGTGGACAGGGCCCATGCTGTAGTGCTGCGCCTAACACCTTCATGGCCTCCAGATGCCTGGCCCAGCATGGCAAGAGCACCTGCATTCTTTCTGTCTTTTGGGTTTTCAGAGACAAAGTGCTTATTTCTCTGTTCTTCTTCTTGGGTTCTTGTTTCAGCTTGGCCAGCTAAACACCAGGAGCAGGATTACCAAAGAAACCAAATTTCCTAGCAACTGTCCAATCCGAACCTGGGGCAATGCTGGTCACTCGCATTGAGCCATTTATTGCACATATAGGATTTCAGCTAGTGTATACTCCATCCAGTCCCATCTCCGCTCCTCCTTTACCTGGGCAACTGCTCTGTTTTGAGCAGGTAGCAATGATGTCCAGTATGCAAGAAAATATGGATACACAGATAAAAGTGGAAAAAGTCCTGTCATAAGTGGTCTGTGCCCCTGCTACAAAGACCCGCTCTTCCTCTTTCCTACTTTAGCCTATCGCAGTTCCTCCTCCTCCTCCAGATTGTAACAGGTAGTGCTGGCATATTTTAGGGACTGAAAAAGGCACATAGCCTTATCTGATCCATCCAGAACTTTCACATTCTTGGATCAAATAGTGGATAGCCGACTCTGTGAGCACTCATCAGAAATACAGGTTGGGGCAGTATCGGTGTCCCACAAGCACAGTGATTTGCTGGGCTCACCTGGATCCCTAGTCCTCTGCCCCATCCAGCCCAGTCTCAGGTCTGTTTATCCTGAATCCAGGGTGTTGTGATGGAAAAGGTGATCTTGCTTTGCAGGAATAAAGGCAAGCTACTGATGGCTGCCAAGTTCAAGATGCTTGTGGATAATAGCAGGGCTGTCTATGAAGGTAACGGGCAGGATCACAGGATGGGATGTGCTGCAGATTGTTTAGGAGCTAGGTTTGTTAGGAATAAGGCTTTGCTAGGGATCTAGAGTGGCAGGTGAGGTAAGGTTATGCCCTAGGACACCCCAGTCACGGTACAGTGCGGAGGGGAAGTCTGGAGACATACTCTGGGTCTGCAGTGTACATGCAGGCAGGGAGTTCTAGCCCAAATGGCCTCTCTAAGGGGTCTTGATCAAATAGAGCAATGTAGACATAGCCACTGAGTTCCTTAGATGACAGTCGAAGACAGTAATTATATTTGAATCTTATTATAGCTTTAGAGAATGTCTGTATACTGGCTACTCAAAGCTCATTGCAGTCCGAGTCTATCATACTGTTAACATCCAATTTACATTGGGACTGTGACAACACTGAAAGCATCGATGTATAGCCAAGAAATGGAGCCAGTGCGAACACCAGTGTTACGTGTGCAAGCTGTATAGACGTTTGCGCTTGCAGTTGATAACACTTACAGTATCACTTCCTCTTCTACTGGGAAGAGGCAGGCAACATGTGCAATATCATGTTATACAAATTTTAGACCAAAGTTGTATGTTTTCAGTTTATTCTAACATAAATATATATGTGTGTGTACATAGTAATTAATATATGATTGGAAAGAACTTTATTATGGGCTATTACCAAGCACCAGTTAGATTGTGCTTTTATTTCCTAGCTTGGTCCATGAAACACTCTGTGAACTGGGAACAGAAGGGTTGTTTGCCTCTGTACAACAGAGCCTCTGTGGCATCTTCTTGTGCTGCACAGTTGCTTTCAGTCAGGTTTCTTCCCTGACTGCATCTGGAGGAATGATATGGGTCTCTGCCTTCCTCTGAGAAGACTCTTGCTGATGTCAAGAGGGTCATGATTCAGAAACAGCAGTGCCAGGATCATGATGAGCAAAATTGGAGGGGGGCGGTGTTTATAAATGGTGATAGACCTTGGTTTCATCATTTTGTGTTATTTATTTCCCTAACAGATCACTAGGATTAACAAGGTGAATTTGTATTCTGTTAAAGGGTTTGTTTCAAAGAAAATATTCTCTAGTCTTTAGGTTGTTCTTCACAGACTCTCGATTTTCAACCTTCTACTTATTCTCTTTCAAGGATGCTGTTATTTCACATCAATAACTGACACCTTTATTTCAGAGAACAAAATGGAATTACACTCCAGCACTGACAATRTAATAAATCAGGAGGAATAAAATACATATTAGTGAAGTTCACATAGTTGGTCTGTCCCAGCTGACCTATAGATATAAAGGTATGATTAAGGTTGTTTTGGACTGTTTCTTCTCAATCTTACCACAAGATTTAGATCCGACTCAAAGATTTGACCTTTGCTGCTCCTCTCTGCTTACCTTGATTCTTGAAATTATTGTTATTCCCTTGAAGTCTTTCTGCTCATACAGAATTAATGCTGTGTTGTGACAAAATATTATCTATTTGGTAGAAGAATGAAGCCATCTAGAATTCAGTCAGGGTAGACAGTGTCACAGTGCACATCCTGAGTGATTCATTTGTACCCAGCTTTTTTAATCAAAGAAATCTCAGCCATATAACCAAGAAGTGTCATGCTGGATAGTCACATAGCTGTCTACAATTAAAGTTTAGGCATATCGTTGTTTACGCATATTAGTTGTTTTCTCTGAATTACTCTTGAAAAGCATGCATGCCAAAGCACTTAATCTTTCATAAAGGTTAGGGAAATAAAATCTCAAGGCCACAAGTTTATTTAGAGTATGAAAATATTTAAGTAACATTCCTGAAAGTATTTTTACTGAAGAAGTTCCTTATAGTTCACTATATTGGTAAAAATAGCTTAAAAAAAAGGAATCATGAAAAGTGTGCAATGAATACTCCTAAAAAAAACAGTATGTGGTGTTTGTTTTCCCTACAAGAAATGAGATCACCGGATGAAGTAAATGCATATAGTTTTACAGAATTTGGTGAGCCTATACAGATTTATTGTAGCTGACCCAAAACAGCTGTTCAGGAAGAGGCAGTTATTGAAAAGATGTGTGGTTTTCACAACGTAATAATAGGATTTTTGTTGCTTTGATGTTGTTTCCATTATTTTTAATGTACTTGTTAATTCTGTGATATCAAATTTCTTGAATGTGCTCAAGTCACCTATGTGTCTACTAGTTTTATTTATTTCTAAACTTACGTGTTCTCCTTCAAACTGAAGTTGGACAAGTTCCACACCATTTCCTCCTAGCCCTTCCATTTATATTATATACTAGAAGAATTTAAGCTAATATAATAGTGTCATATTGAGATGCATTTGACTATGCAATTTTTCTCTGATGAGGGATGGACTAATGTAATCAGCAATTATTTTTTGTGTAACCTTTACAAATCAAATGGCTATTTTCTTGCTTTTCATTTGTAGTTAGCTCCCAGTGGTACAAGACTGCTGCACGTAGGATAAAACATAATTTATGGATAGAATTGCATTATAATAGGGTGCAGTATTCTCAAAAATCATACGCTGTATGGACTTTTTAATGAAATAATTCAAAGAAATGTATAAACTGGCCAGGACTAAATTTATGCTGGTAATTCACAGCAGAGTTTCCACAGTCACCATAGTGATGCCTTGGAGCAGCTGCCAAGTAGAAGTGGAGGGAGCAAGAAACCTGGTCCAGGATGAATCCAGTGTTAGCAAGAGAATTATAGTACAGGCAAGCCATAGTATTAGGGAGCTAGACTTGGTGACCACAGGGCGTCCTTCTACCAACTGTTCCTAGCTTATGCCCAGTGGCTGGTTCAACAGCATAGCATTTGATGCCTTCCCAGTGTATGAAGTTGCAAATCTCATTTCATTCTGATACAACTTCATGATTCTTCTGCACTCTGGGGAGCATTTTTTTACGCAAGGTATCATGTGGTAAGCAGTGAATCTGAAGATCGACTTCCATGAGATTTTTTTTTTCCATTGCTTTAATGAATTCTGYATGCTCAAAAACCTCTTTTGAACAATTTAGGCTTTTTTATAAATGATGTAGGAGATGACACCCCCCTCTTTTTTTTAAATATAGGGAAAAAAAACAGAACAAAACCTCATGATTCATTTGTTTTAAGTAAGCCATTTGGAAATGGGACATTCTCTCACTTACTTGCTGAATCAACAGATAATGTTTCAGTAAAAGCTGTATAATCTTACTGAAAAGCTAGACATAAGTGTTAAACATAACCAGCTGTCAAGGAATGTCAATTGTTAACCCATTGCTATAATTTTTTTTTTAACAACAGAAGATAAAATCCAGAAAAAAAAACATGGCGGACCACATCTACTTGTCTTTTTTCCCATGTTGATCACATGAAATCGCTAACATTTTTCCTGTACTTCTCAAATTTCCATTTAGTCACAGGGAGTTTGTCAGATGTGAAGGAGCCAGTTTCAGGTCCAGGGTGTGAAGAACTGTGATTTTAAGGACAATAACAGGGAAAAAAAAATTAGGACATTCTGTATTCTCACAACATCACAAAGGCCRTGTTCTGAAGCCTTATTCTAAATGCTTGCTTTTTGGAAAGGAAGAAGAAAAGCTTCCCTAAAATATTGTTTTATGCAGAATGCTTTTGAAAGTTGAAAGTAGAGCAAAATGTCAGTATGAAAAAATATATATGCATATATTTTTATAGATACACATGCACACTTTTTAATGCATATAGAAATTCACATGGCATATTGAAAAGTGGACAGGAAAAGGGCATTTCTCCAAAGAAATATATTGGCTTCTGGCATAGTGAACTATGTCCATATTAAAGCAAATGAAGGAGATGTGAAATAGGGTAAGTAACAGTCCATGTCACTGCAGAAAAAGTATCTGCATGAAACCAACACTGTTTTTTTGGAACAGAAGCTGTTGCTCTCGCTCTTTCTGRGGGCTACAGTACAGACCCTTTCCTGCTACCCTGGTATGGCTTGTGTTGCTGATATCAGTAGTAATTGCCTGATGAACTAGAGGATTGAGTTCCTGAATTTTGATAATTCTTTGTTTTGATAATTGGCAGTAGGATCCTGTTAGCTCAAATAAATGTATTCTTGAGCACTACGTGGACTACGCTGTCCTTTATTTACCATTTCCACTGCAGATATAGGACGTTTGCTGGTTGAAGTCAAAGAGAATTTGCACATTTGAGTAGTAAGATTGACTGTGGCTTGGGACCCGAATTAGGAATGGCTGCTTTTTACTCACCTGGGTTTTCTTATCTCTCAGATTCTTAACTAATACAAACCAGTACAATGGAAAGAAAAGGTATTGTTGGTCTGAAATAATACCACCACCAAAAACCTGTATATTCAAGGAAATACTTAGGTTTACTATTCTCCTGAGAAATGTTTTAAATAGAAGACAGTAATGCCTGGAGGGTTTTCTGAGGGATCCTAACTATATCATTAAAAGACAAAAATCTGTAATTGGAAATAGATATTTAAAGCAATTTTTTAATTGCTCCTGGTTGTCTGATTTTTCTGACTATATTGGCCTTATTTTCTCTCTCATTGTTTTATTGTAAGCAATCAAAGTTCTCTGCACAGACTAAGAATAGATACAGTTTGCAAATATGCCAAGTTTGTGTTTTGTATTGCTGAATTCTAGGTAGTTCTTAATTTATGAAACACCATTAAAGATGGCCTCTTACTAAATTTTTAAACCCTGCCACATTTCAGAACCAGGTTACCTTTCAGTAAGTCACTTTTGTCAAAGCCTTGGTGTTCCTTCGGTAAAAGACATTGTCAACATGTCCCGTTAGAGTGTACAAATGGTGGATACCTTGATCTATTCTGTACGATATATTTGAATCTCTGGAATTTATTTAAATCTGAATGAGAATGTCTTTTTTCTGACTAGGAAATAAGTTATGGAAGGTCTATTTCTAGACAGCAGAAGTAAGTGTGCCTTAGATGGTGATTAAGGCTTGTGTTCTTCTTTAAATGACTAACCTGGAGTGAGAGGTTGGATGTCTTTTGAAAAATTAAACCTGTTTCACCTGAACATGTTTAACTAGTTAATAAGAAACATCAAAACAGACAAAACCCTGAGGTCAATGATCATTTTTTGTAAAGCCATTCTATGATGTTTAAATTTGTTTTTTGGGTCTGTCTATAACATAAGTTTAATAACCTAGCTCAAATGCAGATTTCTAATTTTCAATTAACATAGGAATAATTTTGTTTGCTAAAATAAAATAAATGAATGAATGAAAAGTCTGAACCATGAAATGTTCTAGGTAGCACTTTTTAAAATTCCAAATTTCAAAAAATCATGTGGCAACTGTATAGCTCAAGCTTTAAGTATTAACTTTTAACCTTTGACCTTACAGATTTTAACCAATGAAATGTCTCTTTAAACTTTAAAGGAAACAATGATAACGAGCGCCTGGCGATTGCTAGACAGCGAATTCCATATCGACTTGGTCGAGTAGTTGATGAATGGCTACTCGACAAAGGTAAAAAAACATTGATTAAAACTTCAAATAAAAAAATAATTTGAACATAACCAAGTAGTACTTCATTGTAACACTAATAAACATAAAAAATAAATTTCAGTAAAACTAAATTAAAAACAAATTTAAAAAAGTAAAATATAGAGTAATATTTGCATACCTTGTATAATAATTTCTATACATTTCTAGAAGTACCAGCTGTTTAATAATCTTACCCTGTTAACTTAAGGTTAAAGGGACTGTTAAATATAATCCACTAACTCAATCTATGAAGGTACTCATAGCAAACATTAACCAAAAATTATAAATCATTCATAGATTATATTACATGTTCCAGCATCTAAATTATTAACTAAAAATATATGTAGTTATGATATCTTCATTATGGTCCTGAAACAAAAATTTGTTTAAACTGTAGGTATCTTAAATAGTGGGCAATATGAATTGCCAATCAAAATGAAGTCCCTTTAACGTTTGCAACCTTCTAAGGGGATTTTGGAACAAACACTAATTAAAACAGAACTTAAAGTTGTGTGCATGCTTTTTATGAGCAGAAACCAATCTGCTAAAGTGACTATTCTATTTAATAAGAGTGGTACTGTTGCTGAGGTTTTCTCTGTTTAATGGAAATGTGCCATGATTTCTCCATCGGTATGTGTATCATTTCTGAAGCCGCTTTTACATCTAAAATCTTTTATTTTAATTGATAGCCTTGCTGAAAGCCAATCAGACATCTATTCTTGAATTCTCTGCCTCTGAGATACTCAGTGTGAACCATGTGTTTCTTTTCAGTGTGTATGAYGAAGGAAAATAAACATTTAAATACAAAAAGGAAACATTTAATTAAAAATGTAAATATTTTATTCACTTATACATAGCTATGACAGATTATCGCATAACACATTCTTTAAAATTCACTTAACAATGACATGTTTGCATATATATAAACTCTGTGTGTGTGTGTATATATATATATTTATATATGTGTATACATACATAAACTCACATGTACATACTTAAAAGCTGCAGTCCCTATGTTGTATTGCATGGAAAAATCTTTGAAATGTTGGCAGTCTTGAAGAAAAAGTAAACTTAAGGAATTAGAAACCTGGTATTCTTGACACACACCCAAAAGCTTTACACTGCTTTCAGGTAAAAGGGAGAAAGGTTTCATTTGTAGTAATAAACATATTTACAAATGTATTTGATTGGCCTTTTAGCAAAAAATCCAAAAATGTGGTAAATTAAGAAAATGGAGATACTCTCAAAATTTATGCATTTCATGGACACCTCATTAAAAAGCAATGAATTATGAGTCAAATCCTTTTCTTATAGTTTATTGCTCTCATTACTCACCCCATGAAAATCTGTTATCATCCTCGTAGAGTATAGAGTTCACAGTCAACATTTTTGCATGTATATAATATTATCTTTACAGGGCGTCAGCTCACAATCTTCAATAGCCAAGCAACCATAAAAATTGGAGGCAAGGAACGTGGCCATCCATTCCAAGGCCAGCTCTCTGGTCTTTACTACAATGGCTTGAAAGTTTTGAATATGGCAGCCGAAAATGATGCCAACATCGTGATAGAAGGAAATGTTAGACTTGTTGGTGAAGTGCCTTCCTCTATGACAACTGAGTCCACAGCCACAGCGATGCAGTCTGAGATGTCAACGTCAGTCATGGAAACAACCACCACGTTGGCCACGAGCACCGTTAGAAGAGGAAAGACCCCGACGAAAGAACCTATTGGTCAGGTTAGTCAGCTTTCATGTCTTTTGTGCACGTTTTCTCATCTTTGAGTATGGCCTCCTACATTGCATTCACTCCGCAGATGAAATTGTTCCTATGGGAGAAACACATGTATTTCTGATAAAAATTCTGTACTGTAAGTTGCTTGTGGATGTGATTTTGATTAGCAGTTAGAGTGAAAGGGAGGACCTTGCTGTTACTCTAAATTAGGCAAAGCTACCTGTTCAGATTTTTATCATCCTGAAGTACCCTAGTTATCCATCTTCATCACGTTGTGTAATTTTAAGTACCGTTTCTTCCTTTGGTGGGTAGCACTGATTAGTTTCAATGTAGAAATGAAGGATTTAGGGAATTGGAGGTAATGAAATACAGCGGTGAGTTTATCCATGAGATACAGAAATGAGAGCCAGTTTGAAGAGGCAACAGGAAGGAGGTGTGAAGGCAGAAAGTTGGCAGAGGCTGGAAAAGTGAGTATTAGCACTTTCTCTAGTCCCATCATTGAGCATCTTCCCAGGCAGAATACCTCGGGAGAGGCCGTAGCTACAACAGGAATTGAGTGTTGTGCACCCTGTGAGACTCGGGCTCCAAGTCGGTGACTGTTGTTTACTGTTTTTTGAGGCTATTTACATCTCATGAATTTAGTGATATATTTAGGAACTTTCAGGTTTTGTCAGGATCACTGTATAATATATGGGGGAATTTAATTATCTGAAAAAGGAGAGGGAAAAATGGGTGAGTGAATTAAGTACCTTAATGCCTAACTTGTGGATATCCTGAGTCACAGCATTGAGACTTTGGGCTCTAAAAACCTGTAACTTAACAGGCCATTTCTGTGGCAGGGAAGATTCTTTTGCATTTGTTCTGCATTTAAAATGTTTAGAAAAAAAGATGTACACTGCCAAAAACTTTTCCTGTGTTCGCTTGGTTCACACGCCTGCTTGTGATCCCACTGTGCCATTAAGCCATGACAGCTCTGCTCTGAGATCCAGAAGTAGGACAAGGAGCAAAGAAAGTGTCACAGGCCGTAGGGAGGAACAGCAGCACGACGTGATGGATGAGGTTAATTTCCTCAGGAATGGAGGAGAACATGCTGATTAGACTGGGAGGCTGGGGTTAAGTTGCCTGTTTTCTGTGTAAAACCTCAACTCACTGTTTGAATTTGATCAGGGCATTGAACTTGATGCTTCAGCTTTTCTGTCTGTAGTAGCTTTTTACACTTTATATCACACTGAAAACTGTGGTGATGTAAAAGTAAAAATTATCATTTTTATCTTATAAAACGAAGCAGAACATTTAAATTAAAAATTTCTGACTTGTATATTTAAATAAACATAAATTTAATGCAATTTTACTTGCTTACTTAAGGTGCATGAGAAAGGAAAGGAAAAAAAAGGCAACTAAAACCCAACTAGAGATATGTGGAAATGGCTGCCTCATAAAAATAGCATCCATTATGTAGCATAGGTTGCATTTTTTTTTAACGCTTGTCATAGTAAGCTACAGTGTTTTTAGTAAAATAGGCATAAATTTTCTTTGTTATTAGTTCTCTTCTAAATAGCGTCTCCCACTTTATTATCCAGCTAGTCGGATCTCAGTATTTTACAACAATGCAATGTAAGAACTCATCAAATTTGCACAGAGGAAGATCTGCATCTAAAAGTGCAGGACATCCTCATAATGAGGAAGAATTTAGACTAAACCAATGCTAATAAATTAATGTAAAACTAAATTAAACTGTTCTAACAGTGTGCTTTTGGCCTCTGCCAATTCGCAGTCTCTCAAGCCCCAGCCATAACTTGGGAGTCAGAGGGCCCATTCCCAGCTGGCACCTCGTGTGATCTGTGGGCTAAGGGAGCTGACTGATACAGTTGCTTTGCCTGCTGGCCTCAGTTTCTGGGCACATYCCCCAGTATGTTTAATTCCCTGGTTTGGATGTTTAGCCACTGAAGTTCTTTTTGTGAAGGTGTTCTAATGGCATTCTGGGGGAAAAAGGGTTTCTTAAGCTAACTATGGCAAGTTGTCATTTTTTTCAGAAGAGGGAAAACAGATGATTAGGCAAAAAGATCTTCCAAAGATTTTCTGTTTTCCAGAAATGAAATAAGGTTCATACCAACTTTATCAGAGTGCGTACACATTTTTGGAGCACCTCGCTGCCGCTGGAGCAGTGTGACCACAGTGCCACCACAGCAGTCCTTCATCCCTGCCTGGCTTAGCTGAGTACGTCCCATCCAGAGCTGCTGGCACGTCCCAGCTCCAGCAGCCTCTGTAGGCACACAGCACCTCTGCAAATCGTGTTCAGAGGGCAGAAGTTAAGATCAGCCTCCCTCACCTGTTAGCCTTGTCATTGCAAGTCCTCAGTGCAGCCCATTCAAGACAGCTTGGTAGGGCCATTTCTGTAGCTAAGAGCCTGAAATTAACCCTTCTGAGGAAAATGTGCCTAATATTTAGTGCAGTTACAGCACATGGCGTGCTGAGTCTATAACTGAGCATTCATAATCCATAGTGGTTTACTTTAGCTAGGGCTAAATATTCTACCTCATAGGATCTGTGTTGTCATTACGACTGTACAGTTATTCAGGGACTGCACTGGAATATAGCTTGCAATCATGCCTGTGATCTGATTTGAAGAGATTGATAAAATCACAGTGTCAAAGCTGAAATTTGTCTGGAGATTGCTATGTTATTCATGCAACAAACTCAGACCTAGGAAGTTACTAAATCAAATTAAGGACATAATTTCTTCTTTACATTAATACCTGTTTTCTTATTCCACCAGCATGTAATAATTTCTGTGCTAGTGACCCATAGGAGTCCCAAGGCTCAGTCCTGCTGGGTGCTGAGTAATCATATTCCATCTTGATGTCAGGGGGAGATGAAGGCACTCACCATCTCATGGAAAATGTACTTTTAATTTCTTTGTTTCATTTTTGTCCTTTAAATATTCTTCTGATTTGTACTTATACATAATCTCTCCAAGAGTGTCAACTACATTGAGAGGCTGTAATGCAAAAGAAGAAAAGTTACCTTTCTGGCATTAATTAGGTTACTAAAGCAAATATGCAGCTGAAGAGCAATTGCTAATGAAAAAAGCTTACATTAATACAAACCAGTGCATGTCTGAAATAGAATAGAAGCAAATGATGTAATCAGTCAGAGATTGTTTGCTCCATTTGGAGAGGTCTTGAATTCAATTAAAGATTACAATACTTACTTAAAGAAGATCATTTAAATCTCTGTTTATAGGAAATGTTCTTTTAAAAAAGCTACAGTGTTAGTGCTTAAATTCGAGTGAGTGCTTCTCAGCGGATAGCTAACTAGTGCAATGATATAACAAGACAGACATGATACTTCCACAATGTATATTGAATACTGTTGTGCATGATTCTAGACAAATGAGGTCTTAGTGCCTCTGGAAAAAAAAWGCTTTTTGTTAGTAACTCTGCTCTAAATGAAGGTTTTCTCTACTTGGAGGCTGTGTCATATTTTAACAATGGATGTTTTGGTGATGACAGACATCTTAATTATTATACTTGTAAATGTAGATTTTCAAAGGGGAGAAAGGTACTCAAAGCCTATTGAATGTCAGTGGTAGGTGAATGCCTAATTTTCCTTAGTGCCTTGAAAATCCCACCCCCCTCTCTGATTCTAATACCATCTCAAGCCGTCAGCCTTTGTGCAAGGCACTGCATAAACACATAGGAAGTGACAGCCTCTGCCTCAAATAGCTTACAGAATAAACAAAAGGTATCAGGTAAAGAAAAAAAAAAAGGAGGAGGGGAAATTATTAGGTGGGAGGAAGAGGGAAGTACAAAAGGTAGTGAGGTGTTTCAGTGTGACAAGCTACATGCAGAGATAGAGCCATCAGGGAATAATTTACTAGTTGTTTTTTGTTCAAGGCTCTTGAAATGAGCCGCTCCTGAGCAGCAGTTGTCCTGTTGTAGGCTCACTGTGTAGACTAATACACTCTTTGGAGCAGGCAATTTAAGGACTGGGCAGCCCAGTTTGTCCCAGTTGGGTGACTGGTGCGCAACAAGAACCTAGACGGTGGATGGGAGGTTTTCTCTACTCTGCTCTTCACCATTGGCACTTGGGAGAAGCGGTGGCCACCAGGGCTGGAGCTGAGCATCGAGGGAGCCCCTTGACTTCCCCACRCTGCATGGGAGACAACAGCCCCCCTCCTTCCCACAGCCAGGCGGCCTGCAGGTTCCCAGCTTTTATCATCTCTGGCCTCTTCTGAAGTGTAACTAAAGAGACATAATTTATTTTTTTAGAAGACATTCTCAAAATTTGGCTTTCTTCTATGCATGAAAATGTGTGAAAATTCACGCACTGAGCATGAAAAGAAATCCCCAGCATAACACATTTCAAGAACAAGACTACTATTAAGGGAAAGCATGTATTGCCAACTTTTGGTGAGCCATAAATATGCACTGGGGCTTAGAAATCATGAATTTGGCCTAAGAATATCATCCACTTCATGAAATTATTCAGCAAAATAATACAGTTTAAGTTTTTTCTTTGTCATTGTTACTTTTGACACTTTTTAAAAATTGAAGATAAAGAAGGAAACTCACATGTTATGTAACTCCAGGAGCCAGAATGTTAAGCAAAAYATCAAGTACTGCAAGGCTTGCAATAAAAACTGCAAGAGCTGGCAGAAGCAAAAAGGCTTCAAAAGGACTTTGAGTATGGGTTTTGCCTGAATTAGGATAGTTCAATCAGGCCTTTAGTATCTCTTTGGCATGGCTTTGTGGATCTATATTAACTGGAAATCATAAATGAAGTGATAGTAAATCAAGAATAATATGCTTATTTCTGATCTGTTTCTAAAGATCTGATTATGACAACCCATCCATACCGCAGCCCCTGCTCTCATGCATTGGAAACAATTTATGAAAGTTGTGTGCTAAATAGCTTTTTTATTTTTTATAAGGGATTCTGGCAGTCCTCTTTGTTCTCATCAAAGTGGATTCTTATCAATAACACTAAGCCATTTAACCAGCAGTTGCAATATGCTATGTGATGATTGCCTGTTTTGGAGCAATAGGCACTGATTTTTGGTCAAGCAGAATTAAATTGACTTCACACTAAATTGATGCACTGAAATTTGGTCAGTTGCCTTGGAGGGCATGCATCAGGTAAAGGATATGTTTCTTTACATGTATTGAAGCAATGGATTTAAATGGTATTCACTGTAGCAGTACTAATGACAGGTTAGGCTCAGCACCTTACCAGCCAATTAAAATGAAGCATTTTAAAAAGATAGGGGTGTTTTCCATAGAAATAGTTCAATTTTTAAAATAATGCTTGAGTACATCAYTTTTATGCAGGTTAGTAAATGTTAATATAGTTTATGGAGGCACATTAATCATGAAATCAMTGTAGTTAATAGGAGGAAGAGTATTCTCCACCCYTCTTTCTTTAATGCATTAGTTTAACATTATCTGCTGTATGGTTTATATTGTCTGCAGGAGGTAGATGCTTTCTGTGCCTCTCTACTGCTACTACTTTTTCCTCTGGACATTCACCCAAACCAGTCCACAACTCATTGGCCCCTGTGGGCAAAGCTCTTCCCTAAGGATCTGGAAAATTGCAAGAATTTGTCTCAACAGATGCTCACTAGTGTGTAATGAATCCCGTAGCTTCAAATATCACAGTGATCAACTTCAACGGTCATACATGTTTTCTAGATGACAGAACCCAGGGAATTCAAGTGTTAGGGATAAATCTCATTTGCACTAGAATCTGTATACAAGCACTGCAGTTGTGGAAGTGTTCAAGTGTTCATTTAATTGCAGGCAGAAAGACAGCTAGCTAGACAAATCAATGGCTTGAGTTTTTCAGATCAGTGCAAGGGAGCTAGGCTTCTAGTTTTCCCTACGAACATGTGGATAATGTAGGCTGTGGGACAGGAAACTCAGTTCTAAAACAGCTACTGAAATGGTATGAYTGAATATTTAACACTTCAGACGTGTCTGTTTTGCATTATCAAAAAAGACTGAATCTTGCTTTATAGATGGAAAATACAGCATGTCTTTACCAAACTTCCAATTTTTACCTAAAGGATATATGTGAAATGTAATGTAATCTTAAATATATTTCTTTGCTTATTAAATAAGGAAAACTTTCTAGTTTAAGAAATTTTTTGTCCATATTAGACCTTTCTTGATCCATGAATATGAATTACGGAATTACTGGACTTCACATTATCCATACAGTTAAACTGCAGCGTTGTGCATGGACAGCATTATAAGAAATAGGTCTGTAAATAAGCTAAGGATCAAATTTTGTTTTCTCTGGTTCTTACRGCTTTATACTATAGATAGTACTACATAAACAGCTCAGTTTCTGTGAAATAATGTGAGGTTACTTTGGGACACTAATAGTCATTCATATCATGCTTATTTCTGCAAAATCCTGAAAACACTTGTGTTAGCTTCAGAGACAGCTGAAAATTCTTTGCATATGTTGGGGCTGAGCTGTGCCGGGGGGTCTGCCTTTCTCCTGYGGCTAATCTGCATGCAGCAGTCCTGTGGGCCATAATGAGGAAGTGCAATGTGAATAATTGGGACATGTCGGCAGCCGATTATAGGTCACTGCTACTTAAAGGTTTGCTGGGGCATCAGGGCTTGAAGGCTCCTTTTGCTTATGCCTCATTCTGGCCATGTGCCAGCTCAGCATTGCTGAAGGAACAGGGATAGGAGCATAGAGGAATGACTGAAAGGACACTGTGACACCAGAGATGTCACCTCTACCGCACAGCCTTCAGTGCTGTGAGACAACCACTTCAAACAATATCGTGATGAGAAATTACGGTCAGGGCTCATCTGCAACCTACAATTGTTTATGCTACTCTGATGATACAAAAAGCCAATAAACCCTGTCTAATTAGTTAAGGGACTCTGGTGGTTTTGCGTTCCTCTGGTTGCTGGTGAATCTTTTTGTAAAAGTCAAAACCCTAAAAAAAATTGTATTATATTAAAAAAGAAAAGAATTAACACATGATAAAATGTTTTTCTTACTTTCATGGTTAGCATTTATATAAAGAATTTCAGATACTTTTATAAATGAAAGAAATTCCATGACAAGAATCTGTTTTTGAACACAAGTTTACAAGCATGTTACAACTAGCTAAATACAGAAAATTACCTGGATTTTGTGATACTTCCATGACCAAGCATTAAAAATGCAGGGACTTCAGAGTCAGCGATACTTAAAAATAAATGCAAGTATGTAAAGGTGTGAAAAAGCAAGGTTAAAGCTTTGAAATTACATTATAAGGTAAGAAAAGATGTGAAAATACTACTAATGTTTCATTTAAAAAAAAMCAAAAAACTGTTGTATAGTCTGGCACCATAATTATTCCTTACTTGCCACTGCCAAATTTTCAGATTTGGTATATGTAACTATTGCATGTCAATAACCAGACACATTTAGATATCTTTGAAGATGAGTTTGACATATTCCCATTCTTCATTTCCTTAGGAGTGTTGATGTGGGTGGAAAGAAGCATACATAGATTACATCTCAATTTGTTTGCTGAGGTGGCTCAGAGCTCCTCTGAGGTCTAAGAATAGTCTGCCCTATGGGACTATCTTCTCCAAAGAAGGAGGACCAGAAGGGTGGATAGCAGCTGCTGCTGGGATGCTCCTAACTCGATAGCCAATGCTAGCTGCCATGCCACGTTCCCCCAGCCCCTTTCTCTATGGTATCTACAGCAGCCCACCTGACTTTCTGGACCTCTGATGTGGACAACATGGCAAGGGCTGTTTTCCTGGCCTAAAGTTGATCTAGTGGTCTTATATATAAAGCAAAGCAACAAACCCATACCATTGAGTGTTTTATGAATTTTTGTTTAAAACCTGCTTTTTTAAATCTCTGCTTTTTTTAGTCTCTTCTAATTATATTTTAGTTCATTCAATTAAACAGAAAAAAATATTGTTAATACTGACATTCAAGTAGCATCTCTAAAAATAAAAACAGGATACCATGAACACTAAAATTCCTAAGTTTTAGTATTTGCTATCTGATCACCTCTGATTTTCCCATTCTCCTGCAGAATATTTGCATACTGAATGTTGTATTTCAACTTGAAGCATTGAAGTTATGTAAATAGGGTGGATTTAGAGATATAGTATTTAGCGCACCTGTGTTGGGTTGGGTTGGCTGATTGGCTTGTTGTTTTCAAGCAAGGCTTATGTGATCCCATGGTTGTTTGTCTATCCTTCCTAATAAGTATCGAATCCCTTGGCCAATTCAGTCAACTCCGTCCTTTCAGAGGCATTAAGTTCATACAGGAAGCTATTGCATGAGTTCTGATGCTCTACTGGTCTGCTGCTGCATGTTGCAGAGCCACGTTTTCCACTGGTTTTCTTTGTGTTTGAAAAACAAAGATTAGAAAGAAAAGCAAAGTGAATGTGTGTTTAGGATGGGATTTTCAAAAGTTCCTTCAAACTCATTGGTATTCATATATTACATCAGTGTTTTTGAAAAATCTTACCCTAAGTCGTTTCTATATATAGTTACTAAAATTGAATATCCCTAATGTGTTAAGTTACTTACTTGAAATATACATGTCGTTTTGTGCATGTAGGCTTGCCATTGAACTCCCAAATAGGTATTGTCATTAGCTATACAGGCAATAGAGAATTTCTGCCGTAAAACCACTGCTTCTTCTCACTCAAGCTTGTAAAGTAAGAATCTCTGTTAGTTGTGGTTAGCCTGCATTAGAGAGTTACAGATCCTGTAGGCAGTTTGTAGCATGCTGGCCACCAAAGGCAAATCTTACCCAGTTCCTTGGGAAATAATAGGTATAAAAATGCCCTGCTAGTTCATGCATTCTGGGGAATGTGCAGACCTAATCAGCAATTGTACTTCACATGTGACATACAGTCCAGTGAAGACAGACTTCTGCCTGTCCAAGTGGCCTGGTTTATCTTTAGATCTGCTACAGATTAGGCGCACGAGGTATCATCCAGCCTGTGTATTACACGTTTGGTCACTCTAGACATGGTACAAAGTCTAGCCTTTTACAGATGTTACCTGAAAAGGAGCATGGAGGGGACCTTCCCTTTTTCACTTTGTGAATTGCTATTCTGACTTGGCAAAAGAGTTTTAAAGAATTAACAGAAACTTGGAACTTCCTCTCGCTGRCACGTCTCCATTGACATCCTTTCTGTGTTGTTGTTAAATGAAAAAGCTGAGTGGGATAGATCTTCAGTGCCTCTAAAAGGATAYTAAGCCATGCATTTTCTATTAAGCCAGTGGGATTTGTCTAAAACTTTAAGCAGTGCTTTGAAAGTTCACCCCGTAGTGTGTATGCAAAGGGAAAAAATGTTTGTAAATTAAATTACAACGTTGTTAGCATCCAGAGACCTAAAGACGCTTGTCTACATTGTTGATTAATTGGTTGCAAATCAAAGTTGCTCTTCAAATTCACTTTGGGGGAAAAGGATCTAAGGCCACTTGCAGCTTCGATTTTGTGCCTTTTTCATTTTCAAGTGACCAAACTCATTTATTAAAAACTTCGCTTTATTATGTTTTTTTTTTTTTTTAATCCAAATTGGTATCGTCCAGTCTCAAATTCTGGCCCATTGCAATTTTTAAATATGGTGAATTTTAATTGTCAAAATAGAGAACATAATCTTGATAGCCACATTTTTCATAGAGTGCTTTTTTCTAATATTTTGCTCATATCATGTTAGCACTGTAATATTTCAAAAACAGCCATTTGCATAATATGACACATGGTATCTAATGGTTGCTATTCCTACTCACACCCAAATTTAGTCAGTGATTTTTGTATGAGAAACATTTCACTCATCTTCAGAAGACTCTGTCTTCAAACCACTTTCTTTGRAAGACTCCTCTCATATTAAACAGTGCTTATTTCTGTCTCGTATTCTGTATCTGTCAGCTGTTCCCCCTCAATACCTCTCAACAAACTAAACAAACCTCATTATATCAGGATTAAACTGAAATTGGATTGTTTTACCCAGTTGGAACAAGAGGAGGTTGTAGATAGAGTGACCCATAACTGTACGTTTAGCTAGCTGTTAAGCGTTTTTCTACATTTTAGCTAACTGAAAAGGTTTGGGCTTTACAGTGACTACTTATTTTCAGTAGTCTTGCACTACAGAAATCCTTGTGTCATTCCTGAGAGCTACTGTTCTCCTGTCAAAAGAAAGCAATAGTTATTCAGCCCCCTCGTCACTAACTGAAGCTGTGGTAAGTCCAAAGAACTTTGTTCACCATTCGCTTTGGTGAATGTCTATGACGGCAGTACTATGTGTTTTATTTTCTTGGTGTTCACAATTTCCTTTTGGAGTGCACATCATAATAAACTCTTTCTTTACTTCTGTGTGTGATTCGTAGGAGCTGAGGGACAGGTAGGTGGGAGTCTCTTCTCCCAGTGGTAGAAACTCCGAGAAGGCAGCTACCACTAATAAAGCATAGCTGAAATATGGTGCTATGCTTGCAGACCCCCCAGTATACTGCAGTAAAGTTTCAGTTCTTCTGCAGCAGTAAATGTGGTGCCAATGATGGTGGCAAGCATTTCCATATTATACATATATGAGTGGTTCGCACGTTAATTACTGCAGGTCCTAGTGTTAAATATGCTTTTATGTATGACTGACAAGGGCCCATAAACGATAGTACGTTCTTTTGTGTTTTCTTAAATGTCAAACATGCATCAGAACTTTTCAAAACATAGGTTGGGTAACTGCATTGTGTACTGAGGTTTCCTCTAAACGTGAGTGCAGAGGAAACCTGTGAAGCATTTCTGCTCACTTCATGCTTTTAAGAGCAAAGTTTCATTCACAGGCATGCCTGTTTCATAGACTGCAGATCACTGTCTTTAATGACATAACTCTTGGGACTATGCTCATTAATGAGTTAGTATAGAAAATTTATTCAGAAAACATTTTTTTTCCCCCTGTAGTTAGTACCAACATCTTATGTCTGTTTTTATTAAATTCATTTAATCTGTTGGCTGAAATTGTGTTTAAGTATATGGTTTCGTTTGGTATTCAGCATCCAGATCTCACAGCTGATACACAAGTTCTGTATAGGTAATGGTATTGCTTCAGACTTAGCTATTCTCTTGTATTTATGTGTCCATGTTATTTCATAAGTTCTAGGAAGTCAAGAATTTGAAATTATGTTTTAAGTAATAATATACTGCCTGCATGCAAAATATCTTTGCATGCTTTTCCTTTCTCTTAACCACTCTCTGTTGAAATGTCCTTTTCGTGGGATGGGGTTTTTTAGTCTATATATGCACATATATATGGATGAAGTTAGTAGATTTGAATTTTTTAATGGAAAGGTTAACACTAAATTCTCTGAAATGACTTAAGGAAGAAACCTGTGAGACTCACCAATTTCTCCCAAGAGAGAACAAGAAAACACACAAGGGCATCTGCATTGAGGAAAAGGAAGAGAAGAACTGAAATTGTCCCACAGATCTAACTATACTTCTCTCTTCTTGAAATGCACATAAATCTGAATTGAGAAATAGGAGCCTTTTCATTAAAATCCAGTCTGAAGGATGGGATGATATACTGACCAACTAAAGAGAAATCAAAGACCTAGGTTTGTTTCCTGACCTAGGGAAACTTATACCATCTTCCTCCAATTCATCCCTTCGCTTGTAAATTAACTGAGTATTTCCCTGCCATGTGGTGATGGTGGGGTATGGATAAAATCTATTAATGGCTTTGATGTGTTCAAATAGATTGTTAAGGATTATGTCTGTATGTGGAAACCTGGAAGTGGAAATACCGGGCTTTAGGAAAACTCCTCTCAGGTAAATCAGAGGAAGTTCTGGTAAGAGCAGAAGTGCGGTGGGAGGAAGTCTGTGTAAAGAGACTGCATGGTGCTGACATACCCTCAGATCCAGGAAGAAGAAAAGTTTGTGTGGGGAACAAAACATTTGAAGGTATAATGAACTATATTATTTTGCTACATCTTTTAATCTAGCTACTTACTAAATGTTTGGGGTTTTGTGGGTGGATTCTGTCAAGAAGAGAGACTGAACAGGTTGACAGGGTTGGTGAAAAATGCCCATCAGCTTACATGAGGTTTTGTTCAGCCCCCAGCATAACACTATAAATATACCAAGCATATTTATTCTGACATTTTTGTGCTTTAAGAAAATGGATGAGGTCAGAATAAATGGACTTAGACATATTTTAAATGACACTTGCATATTATTTTCAAGTTTCTAAAGCAGGGTATTAGTATCTGTGCTGAGCTGTGATAATGTTGGGAATAGCAAGAGTGAGACTCTGATGTCAGCATAGCCATAGTTGACTCCACTGACTAACAGATTCACGAGCTGATCCACTGCTTTTCTTTTCCTATCCAGATTCTCCTGTGACATTCACAGATGTGCTAGCATTAATAAGAATAAACCTGTAAGAGAATATTTCTGCTTCCTTCTGTGTACTTCTGATCATATCTTTGGGAAAAGTAGTGTAGATCCAGCCTCCATGTTTTTACACAAGGCCATGAATTCACTAGGATTAAGTGTCTGGGAGTCTTATTTAATGCTTTAGAGAGACTCAGCTAGACTGAACGTGTTCAATAAAGCTGATAATTCCTTACATTAATACTAAGTCTTAGTTATTTAATTCCAAGCTCCCAGAGGTATGGAGTACTACAGTCTGAATACATTTTCTCTAGATGTGATGGACTTGCTAATTAATTGATTTAATCAATACCTAAACATTATCAATACTTTTGTATAGCATGAAATAGTGCAGGATAGCAATGGTAGCTGTGTGTGTGTTGCCTTCTAGAAAATACAAATAGTTCTGTATATATTTGAGTTCAGGCAAATTTGAAAACGAAACTGTTTCAAAATGACAATTCAGAAGAGACTGATGTTTTAAAAATGTTTTTGGTGGATAATATTCAGTTAATTAGACATAACTTTGCAAATGGATGTGATCAGCCCAATATTTTCAATTAACTGTCTGAAAAGCTTTACCAATCTGTTGCGGCAGTACCTTCTTTGTAATATTAGCTGACCTTAACACTTAAACCTTTGCAATAGTTTTTATAGTGCTATGGGTCCCTTCAGAAATAGAGACCATTACATATTATTTCAGTGTTATACATGTAATATAAGCATTTGAAGAAAATCCTACAATGTGGAGCAAAGTACTTAAATTAACATCTTCATTTATTAAAAGTGGCTATCAGCTTGCTTACCCCTTGAATATATTAAAGTGCTTTGTTTTTCCATACAAGGGAGTTAGCAGATGTCTGACATGATAATTCCACCATATGGCAATTTCATTTTCTTTTTAGTGCAATATTAAAATGATAATGATGAACACAGAGTAAAATTGTTAATCTTAGTAGGTGAAAGTTGTGCCAGATGTTTAAGAAGCATTATTACCATAAAATGGTTATGCTCAATTTTAACTTGGTATAGAATATCACAAGAGGCATATTGTGGTTTCCACTCTTAAATCCTGGATTGACAATGAAATGGGCTAGATGACCTAATAGGTCTAAATGATTTGTGAATTGCAAGACCCTGATAGTGGTGAAGAAAATAGCTCTATTCAAGGGATGTTAGTAAAGCTCACAGGGGTAAATGCTGTGTTGTACGATAATAGTGAGCAGAAGAACTAATACATTGCCTCCATATTTCTTTGTTATTAGGAGTTAACTGGATGATGTTCTTGGTCAAATTCAGTGTTCCGATTTTGACAGCTGGAAGTATGTTTCTCATCACTGTACTGTAGAAAGGAGATGTATTAAATATGGTATTGGACATAGCAGGATCCTCTCTTACATATTGTTCCTATTCATCAACAGCTACTGTAGACCTGTCAACATCAGAGTAAAGTATACCATTTGTCTTATGTAAAGTATATCCCTGCATGTTGATGATAAGATGAGAAGTCTTCAGTTTATTAGATGAGAAGTCTGAGCTGTGAATTGTTGAAGGTTAGAAGAGTATTCTAGGAAAGTGTTGTTCTATGCTTGCCTTATTCCTTTGCTCTTCCCAAGGCATCTGCTATTAGCTATTGTCAGGAAAGAATACTGGGCTAGATGAGCCTTTCATCCGACCTGGTATGGCCATTCTTATAGCGTGGTGCTGCTTCTTTCTTTGGCGTCGTCTGCTTTTCTGAAGACAGATACTCATTTTAAATAATATATTTTTTAAGCATGCAGTTTCCCCAGAATTCTTTGAAAAGTTTAGGATGCTGTTTAGCATACTAGGAAAACAAACCAAATGGCAAGTTTTTACTCTGAAGTCTTGGCAAGGCATATTCATCAGTAAGAAACCGTACCTGTAGGACCTAGGCATATGGAGCCAAGGGAAAAAAATCAAGAAACTTTATAGAACTGTATTCAGTTAGGTAACAAGGAAGGTCTGGGGTRTGCCGCACAAGAAAATAGGGAGTTAGAGTAAAACTCTAGACTGATGTTCTGACCTTACCTCCACATTGGTCAGAGAAGACAAAAATGCAGCGACCTGAATGAAAGTCACAGCATGAGCATGATTTTATTTGTAAATGCTAATGGTAAGGTAGAACTGTAATGCTGCATTGTCTGGATATTGACTGTAGTAGTTGAAATCACTTTATTTTCTTTCATTAGCATAAAAAGAAATTTTATAAAATCTAATGCTAATGAATAAGGCATATGAGATTTTTCAGATGATACATTTGGGCCCTAGCGCACAGAAGTAGTCCTATCCAAGTAAGTGTTTAAATGTGTGTGTTTTAAGCACATACTTAAGTAAATGCTGGAACTGGAAAGGTTTTAAACAGATGCTTAATGTCTTTTCCTGAATTGGCAACCAAGTTAGAAATAATGCTGCCAGTTCCAATGCTGTTTTAGCCTAGGACTGAATAAAGGTAAAATCTGAATTGGTTCTCATTCATTTTCTACAACGGAAGTATTTTTGGTTTGTTTCACTTATCTAATTAAGATGTGATATGAAGTGTGATTCTGTTATCTGAACCACTGTTTTGTAACAAAAATTTGAAATGAGTGAATTGCTTTATTTCTGTCTGAGTTGTGTAATCTGTGAATTACATTCTGCAAAACTTCATCCACAGGTGATACAGCATATAGAAATGTAACCTGATTCGGCAGTTTTGAATAGCTCATTAATCGTTAATGCCATCATTCTCTTAATTGTGGTTCTTCATGTCTGACAGAGCATTTACTAGTGATCTATGGAACATTTACCAGTGATCTACAGAAAGAGGGCTGAATACTTTGGCTCTCTCCCATTTTTTTCCAGTTGCCATACCATACTAGTGATGGTTACAAATACATGAATAATTTACAGATTGTTTTTCTATGTATTCTGCTGCCTTATTTGCCACAAAGCCTTTATATAACCTCTTGTGGGAGAGATGTGGTCTATGGGGTTGTGAATAGAAGGTATTTGAGACCTGCAAGGTCCCTTTCTTTATAAAGGTGAAGTTTGGACAACGAAGACATTTTGAGAGTATCCAGCTTGGGAGATAAATTAATCTTCCTAGAATATCCAATAGTCAGAACAGTCCCAGTGAAGCTGAAGAAGTTACTAGGTGCTAGCACAGAAAACATGCATATGCCAACCATGAATAAAAGTAGACCTCAGGTCTGACATCATTATGGCCCACTATGCCCAGTTCAGTACAATTTGGTATAATTTTCCTCAGTAAAAACTTTCGTGCCTCTATCCAAGTTCCTAGTGCAGGTTTTGAAGGAGAGTTGGGATAAATGTGGTTTATTYTGCTACTCATGTCAGTCCTTACTGCCCAAACTGCCAGCCAGCTGTCATTTAATGCAGAAGGGGGTAGGTTTTGTGTTTCCTCTCTGGGAATTGGAGTGAAAATACCAGCTGAGCGCACACAGGTTACTAAGCAGATACCGCACAGTTACTTGTGGTCACTATTGACCAAGAGGAGATTGTGCCTCGGGGGCTCGGGAGGAAGAACTTCTTTTGAAAATGCCCGGAGCTGTGCCGTCAAGTTTCTTAGTACTGCCATAGCCCCCCACATTTTTGTTTCCTTGAGAGGAGCTGTTTCTCAAAGGAGCACAAAATGCCCTTGTGCAATTCAAAGCAGCCAAGTAGCTAATTTTYAAATTTTCGCCTTGAATACAAATGAATGTGCTCTGAGGGCCGGATCAGAAATGTGTATTATCCTGGCACCCGCAACTGACAGCAATGAAAGGGTAACAGATCCTTTACTTTGGCTAAATACACAAAACTGTTTAATGAGTGCTTCATGCATTAAGCCAAATTCTCTCTGTCATAGTGGTACAACTCTATTGCCTTTGGTTGTGTGCATTGGCGTAGCTGAGAGGGGAATTTCAGTCATAAAATTCTTTCTACATTGCTACCTCGGAGGCAGACTTTGTTTTCAAAAGACATTCATCACTTTATTTTTTCATATATAAATTTGTAACAAGCCAAACAGTACATTTGAAGCATAAAAGAAGTTAAAAGTTAAGGATGAGAAYGCAAAAGATTAGGGAAACAGAGTTCTGGCTGGATGAGCAACAGAAGCTTTAAGTAAAGGTATGCGTGTGGATGTTAATATATACAACCGCTGACGCCACCAAGATAGATAAAGCCCTGTAAGAAAAAAGAATTAGGTGCTACTGAGCTGACAATTTCAAATGAACAATGTGCAAAATGCCAGCAAACCCCTTTGATTTGCAGTCAGCCCTGTTAACCGCAGACTGCTCAGATGGGAGGCAATATTGTGTGTTATGATGTAGGCAGACCATCAAAGACTTACGCCCAAATTTAATGCTCATTTATACAAGACAAATTGAGAGTAATGTCAGTAGATTCGCACTGGGGTAAAACTTTCCCTCCCTGAGTATTATTCTGCCATTTCAGGCAGTGTGCTAAGTTTGCTGAGCAGTTTTCAAATTCAGGTATTTTCAGTACTTGAACAGTGCATGAAGTCATGCGGGACTTGACACAGTTGCCTAAACACAGGCATCGAGTGACATTTCAGGAAGCCCTGGGTTACCCGAGCCTCCCAAGGGGGTGGCAGATGTGGCACAGGACTTGCAGGAGACCTGCAGTCCTCTAGAGAGGCAGGCGACGGCAGCCAGGCTTCCCTGGGGCATCAAAGGTGCTCTGCCAGCATGGATACGTGCACTCCTCTAGCTTATTTCTAGGACGGAAGGGATTTAAGGAGCTCTTATGGCAACAAGATTATCCTCCCTCCTATCCTCCTTTTCTAATGCTCTTTTTTACTCAAAATGGAATCATACTCCTAACAAAATAATGGCAATAATAATAATATGTGCCTTTTAACAGATCCTTTCCAGTCAGTGTCTCCATGCCTTTTGCAAAGGAGACGGGATTGTTCTGCTCGTTTTGCAGAGATGCAGAAGCCGGAGTGACTTACTCAGAATCGCCAATAGGCAGAGACAGGGAGTTGGGGGAACTCAGGCCTCCTGAGGCCCCGTCTGCAGTTAAAAGCCGTATTTGACACAGACCCATTTCACCATATAAGTCAATAAATGGTTACAGATTTACAACGTGCATTTGCAGGAACCCTGAACTGCATTAATCAGGACTGTCATTTTTTAATCTTACGTGATAGCTGAACATAAAAAAACTATTTCAAGTTAAGCTGCAGTCCTAATTTTCAAGCACACAGGGGTTTTTTCCTTCTCTTGTGTGAAGGGAGGGGAAAGGTAATTATATTTTGTATAGTGATAAGGGATTTGTGCTGGCTTCAACAAGCTGCTAAAATCAGTGATAACAGTCACTGGCCTCCCCCATTGCTGTTAGATAAAAAGCTGCAACTGACTCTCTTTTTCCAGCTTAAGCCGAATTGCTTTGAAGGCTTGTGAAATTCAATTTGCAAGAGAATGGAGGATCTGCCACATAATTTCAAAATGTGGAAAATAGTAATTGCTTTTACTTCATTCAGAATTTTTGTATAGTTAAAAGGCTGCATTCTTTGGACCTGAACCTTCTCTGCCACTGAAGTCAATAAGACTTCTAACCTTCACATGGGTGGGAGTGAAAGCGGGTTCTGCATCATTTTTGCTATAACCATTCCTTTTAGCAGGCAGAGATGAGGCATGTTCAACTGAAAGGCCGGTGCTGTGGGTTTATATCTGCTTAAGGCAGTACATCATATCTTGCCAAATTCCATAAAAATGGTTTCATTATAGTTCATTATAGTAACTTTCTTTTTAATTGACTGCATTTGTATTTGTCCCTTCAGCATGGAAGATAATCCTGTATATGAATAATCAAGCTTGATCTCAGATTTATACCATGTTTAAATTTGCTCATTCAGTAGAGAACATAAGTATTAGTGGATTTTTTACAAGTCTCCTGTTAAGAACCATCCTTGAGCCTATAGTTGGCTTGTCTGCTGGTAATCTTTTTCTTTGCTTGAAGAGCTGACAAAAGCATCTGGGCCTCCCTGGCAGTAATTAGGGCAAGCTAACTGCCTGCTGTGCCGAAAAGTAGCTCTGAGATTTGAGGGAAATGCAAGTGCAAAATACAAACTGGCTAGCGTGCCAATACATTGTTTTCTCTACACAAAGAAATCATTGCATCCACTTGTATTTAACTGAGACCTTACCTTTACTTTTCTTAACTCAAAAGCTTAACTGAAGTCCACTGTTATATTGAGAATTCCAACCTCAAAGCACGATTTTTCTCTCTGTTGCACAACTGTAAATCTGGAATTGCCTCTTACAAATCAGTCTAAAGCCTTCAGTTTTCAGCCACTGAATTTAAAAAAAACTAATGGAGAAACCTTCTGTCCAAAAACTTCATAAAAGACTTGTGACAGCAATTCCTTAGGTCAATCTCTTGCTGTCAAGGCATTGGGTACTAAGGTACCCAATGTTAAGTTTTCTCCAAAGTGAAACTTAACCATACCTACGCCTGTAGGTGGACAAGAAATAACCTCAGGCTCCAATCTAATAATTTCCTGTCCAGGAAGCCCATCTCCCATACAAGAGACTGAACAGGGAGGCAAGAAGAGACCACATATAATATATATTTTGCTAACACTCACAGCAGCTTCTGGGTTCGCTTGTGCTCGGGTATGAATAGGCTTCCTTACCATGTGTGATTTGCAAGATGAGGAGGGTATAAGTGGTGTGTGGTGAATTACTGCATCCCCACCAAAAAGTTGTGGGGAGCAGCAGCTGCTTCTGGCAGCTTACCTACTTAGATTTTGGTTTGGATTTGGTTTTGGTTTGTTTTTCCTGTGGGAAGAAAATAGTGGTGTAATTTGGGAGCAAAATCATTTTTGGCTTCGGTGCAGGTTAGGTAAAGTAGGGCAAAGGAGCCTGTTCCTTTCCACTAACTGACTTTTGCAGGGGCCAGGTGCAGCTGGTGATCTCTTCTTTGAATACTGCGTGAAGATGCTCTGAGGTCCTAGTACAAGACTGCACGGCAGATTTTGTTACTGTTTTGACATTCGTTTCTTTGACATTCGTTATAATTCCATTACAGAGGCTCTGTTCTACCTCTAAAAACTAAAACAGTATTGTGCAATTTAAATGGTCAGATATACAAACCTGTCAGTATAAAAGAACAGATTTTGTTTTCTTTAAATCACCCGAAGTCTTTTGCTTTCTTTTCTTTTTTTTTTTTTTAATCTTTGTCTGATTCTATGACCTCCTGCTTATCAGGCCCTCTTCCTGCATTACTTCTCATGTTGTAGCATGATGATGTGTCCTTCCTCCTCTGGAAGAGAAGTTGCGTTCCCTCCCTCACCATTAATGACATACACTGTCAGTGCTGTGCCATAGATCAGCTGACAGCGGGTGCTGTAAAGTCCTGCAGGTATTTTTCTTTCCCTCTATGGAGATAATTATCAACAAATCTTGATGTTTTAAGATCATAAACACATTTGCCACCATGCTGCACCTTTGCTGTCACTTATGCTCAGTTCCACCACAATGTGCCCTGAATCTGTTTTGTGATACATGACACAATTATATTTCGGGGAGATATGCTCTCCCCATCCCTGTGTTGTATGATTAATTTATATGCAGGCAGTCCATTCTTGGAATGAAATAAGGTTTTCATCTTTTTGCTCTTTTTTCCACATTTTTGTGCTCTTTCTGCACTTTTTGAGAGGAAGGTTTCCACAAAGCTGTTTTGGCATTTATTTTCACTGGTATGCCTAGTTAAATTACTGAAACAGACAAAAAATGGTTTAAAAGAGGGCAAAAGTGTAGTAGCTCGTTTTGCTTCATGAGCAGCTGAGTTTGAATACAGATGCAGACACTAAAGTAAATTAGATTATCTCAGTTCAGTATTCTGCACCACAGTTCCATTCCCCATCATTGTCCCAATCCCCATATCTATGAGATGGAAAGATTAAGTAATAATGAAGACATGTCACTGCACCTGCTTTCACTGTATCAAGCTACATACAGTAAATCCACCCATAGTTTCATTTTTCCCCCTCAGGCATTATCTGTTGTTCACAGCTCTCAGCTTAGGGTCTGATCCAGATCTCCCAAGACTCTAAAAACACATTTCTAACCATTGCCTCTTCATATTTACCTACAGTTTTTGAAAACAAGCTGCTTTTGAAAAGTCTGTCTGCATACACTAAATTTTATTTTAAGCATTTCAGCTGATGTTTTCAGTTTCATTTGTTAGAACTTTAACAACGGCTAAACTGCGAACATCTGGCACATAAGACAGTTTATTGGATTCAACATTGCACGTAACTGGCATGGGCATGTTTTCAAAGGATTTTACTGAAAAGTAAGGTTTTCAAGCGTGTGTATATTTTTGACCAGAGAAAACTCATGTCATATCCCATGCCTGTGAAGCTTGTGCACTGGCTCATCTGGAGCAGCAGCTGTCCTACGTCAGCTTGCGGACTTGTCTCTTACTTCCTTTGCACATTGAGCTTAACACGGTAGTTACCTTATGTTGGCACAGTTTTGAGTTTCTAAATAAACTGTTTCTGAATAACTACTCCAGATAATACAAATCCAGTGAACGTATAGTGATGTGATGACAGAGGAAATCAGCCCATGAAAGGGCTGTGAGTCCAGAAATAAGGACTGAACTCTAATCTATTACATCGCTATGTTCCTTGAATAATTTACAGTGATATCAAAGTTGTGTTTTGTTTTGGCACTGTTACGGGATTAGCCTTTGACTTCCAATCTCTTTTTCTATTCCAACTTGAATCTTTTCCCTCTCTAAGTTGTTCTTGTCCTCTATCAATTAGCACTATTTCTGCAGGAATTGCTCGGTTTTCGGTTTGGTTTGGGTTTTTTTGCTTCACTAGAATTCAGAGTGGTGATGGTTCCTTTACCATCCTCCAGCTGTTTTTTTTGTTTTTTTTTCTTGATGCCGGCTAGCCCCTTGTTGTTAAGGTCATATGCCATCAGCCTCACTAGAGCATCCGACTTCCATAGTAGCAATATAAATGACTTGGTATCATCTCACTGAAAGGTCACTGTGTGCTTTGAAAGGTGCTTTTCCCTTGTCTTAGTAGCATTTTGGATAGGTAGTTATGCTTTGTGCAACTTCAGACTCACAGTTTGAATTTATATCTTTCCTTATTCAGTAAATGGAAAATATACCTAATATAAAGCATAATTTATTGTACTCAAGAGCTGCTGTTGCGATGCATCAAAAATGCCCTATCAGGATTGCTATTTTTACACCGAACCACAAGAGCAGGAATTTTCTGTGCACTCCCGGTGTCTTCTGCCCAATTCCAAAGCCTTTGGCTTTGGAAACCAGAGCGCTTGAGATGAGGTGTTAGGGCAGTGCAGACCCTGTGGCTCTGGCTGGGCTTCTGCTGATGCTTTTATTCATAGAAGGAGGGTTGTGAGGATGAAAGCCAGGGCAGGATGAGTGTGGAGATTAAAATTCTGTTTGAGTGCTGAAAACAACTCTTGTTCCTCTTGTCCTGTAGTGGCTTGGACCCAAAGTCATGCTTCAGGTGGCTCTTCACTCCTGTAGTTGCAGCAATTACGATGTTTCCTGTTGTTTCCAGTAAAGGGATGAAAGTAGGCCCTTCTCCTTGTGTCAGTAGCCCAGGCATTGATTTTTTTTTTTTTTCTGGTTCTTCTTTCCTCGTTCTTCCCATCTTTTTGTACAATGCTAACGAAACATGATGAATGGGCAAGTTACCTGAAGAAAAATGCTATTAAGAACTAGATGTAACCCTTGCATTGATACAATAATAACTTACTTATTCCTTTTTTTAATCTGTCTTTCAGTGTTGGCAACTAAAAGTTCATATTGTCAGGTTTTACTCTGCAGAGAATAGAACTAGAAATTTGACTTTCTAAAATTTGAGATTATGAGCTACTCATTTGTTTGCAAAGGTTGGAATTTAGAGAACAGTGCCAGGCATCATAAGGCCTGAAGGTCTTGCAATGAAAATTGAGTGGCGTGACCACACGTGTATGTGCTAGAAAAGAGCAGAACCAGGGTTTCACAGTACTGTTACTATAACATTTTACTAATACAGTAATAAACCTAAACTTTAGAAATGGCTGTTACTTTCACCTAGAATAATTATTGTAATGGAAGTCTTCCCAGGTCATCTTTATTTCTCCCCAGTGGGGCTAAAGCTGTATAATGGGGTTTGCATATTCAAGATATTTTAAAACCTGTGAGAAGGTCATCCGTTATTAGCAAACGGTGAGTCTGAACAGCACTACTAGGCTCTATTTTATAGCTTGTCTTTGGACATAAATGTAAGCTTCAACAGAATAATAATGTTGAAGCTTGTAAATAATATATCAGTCATCCTTGCCAGTCCAGAAAAATTGTTCAGACCATAGATATTAACTCCCTTCATTGTCTAAACAGAGACCTTTGTAAATCATTTGCCTCATGTAATAGATTACGAATCAGTTGCTGGGAATTGCAGAGTTCTGGTGACTTCCATTTTATTGGATTTAATCTTTTTCCTGTCATAGGCGTTCCAAGGAACTGGGTCTGTTCATTATGGCCTACTGTTGATAGTAGAGATGTATTCCCCTGTAGGAAAGCTTCTACTGCAAGCTGTAAATTGAAGTTGAGAACAGAATTTATTCTTTCTAATAAGTTTTACTGAATGGCTGAACTTCAGACTAGTCCCAAAGCATCAGCTCTGGTGTTAGATTGAGTTGCATTTCCACTACTTATCTGAATTGCAAAATTTAATGCAAAGTATTGTGATTGTTTTTCTGTACATACCATGCTTTAGATAATACTTCTTCTTTTCCTATTCACATATTTTAGTAGCTACCAAGTAGTTTGTATGCCAGGTGGAGTTTCAAGGTTTGCCCAATATATTTTGTGGTTGTATAGTACTGGGTTTGAGTGTTTATACCTTGCTGACACTCCATCTTTTACATAAGACTGGCAATGTAGTATAAATCATTCAGGATGTGATATTTGATGTTATTTCATTTGGGGGGGGGGGTAGCATATTTAAACAACGCAAAAATATTGCCTTGATTTTGCCAAAGAAGGAAGAGCGTGTTTGAATAATAATCAGAGCAAGAATGAGAACCTGAATTCAGCAACCCCAGGCATTTGAACAGCTTCACCTAATCATTTATGCCCTTTGAATAAYATCTTATGTTTTTTGCAGATGGCAGTGAAGTTAAGGGAGCCTATATATGGAGACTGCAATAACTTTGCAATGTTTTTTTCCTTATTTTTGTTGATGGGACCAATTTTGGGTTGTCATCTATTTTTGTCCATAGAGCAAATGTCCTTATGAATGTAGCACAAAGTGAAGATGAGAAATCAGCTTCTTTTCTGACATGGCTCGTTCAGTTCAATGTATATTTGTATTATGGTTGTAGATACCAAAAGTGCTTTGATAGGAGAGGTTGTGAAGAACCATCTCGTCTATAGTTGCAACACAATAAGAGTTACAAGGCTGTACAGTACACAATACAGACTGTGACACCAGCCTGAACTTCAGTGCCTTCTTTTCTTCTCCTTCTACTCCTTTTTTTTTCTTTCTTTTTCTGAAGAAGAGTGTCATGACAGTCCCTGTACATGCGAAGTAACTGCTTGTCAATGTTTTCTAGAAAGTGGGCACTCTCTGAATTCACACGGAACCAGACCCAGACTCTCTGCTGCATTACACCACTGTAAACACGGGTAGCTGTGAACGTAGGCACCTGGAATAAAACTATATGGGTGAAAATGTAAGCAGAAATTCTGGTCAGTCTCCTCAGTCACATGGAAGGAAAATTCTGCCGTGTGAAATGCTTTTATTTATTTTAGTCACTTCACGAGAGACTTGTGCAGGCTTTTTTTGGTTTGTTTTCCCTTTTTGGACTTTACTATAGATTTCTGCTTTCAGGATCAAGTGTTTCTTCTGTCTCTGTGGCCTCTCTTTGACAGGTCTATTCTTCTAACTAGCTGTGTCGGGCGTCAGGGATGCTTTTAGAAACACCTGTCCTGTGATATAGAGGCTTTACAGTCATTCAATTTATGTCCTTTACTAGTTAAACTCATGAGATTCAAGTGCCAGGGTCAAAGCCAAAGTATTCTTTAATTTTTTTCGAGCATTGCTGCTAACCAAGGTTAAAGTAATCACATTCCCCAAGAGTATTAACTCTTAGTGCACCAAGAAGGGCACTAATTGTACAGAAAGCTGAAGCATGCATCCTCAGCTTACCTCTCCATCTTTCTCTTGTCCCAGCAGCTAAAACTTTTCATTTTTGTGTACCAAAAGCTGAGATTTTGAGTTCTAGAGATACCAAAGAGGGAGCTCCTGGGCGCAGCTCCATTAGTGTCCTGATGCCATAGCTTGGTGCCCGGTACCCACCCACGTGACCACCGTGGCCCCCGTGACGCCCCCGAGTCCCCTGGGACTGCACACACTCTCCATCAGCAGCCACCTGCAAAGGAAAGATCTCCTTTTAGAGTTTCCTGGCCCTCAGCTGGGAGACAGGTATCATTTTTATGCCTCTGCATCAGTGAAGCTTAAAAGGCCTTGGAAACGCACGAAATCAAATCCGTTGGGGATTTTGAGGTTTGTTTGTTTTTCTTTCCCTCCCCAAATAGCCTGGGGATCACGTTCTTTGTGATCCCCTAAATAATTAACCATGTGGTTCTGACCTCCACATGGGGTATATGGTATGGGAGCACAATTAGTTGAGCAGGAATTTTTTTCAAATAAATTAAAACTTAAAGAAAACAGTGCTTTCTATTTTTTAACTTAGGGGAGAAGGTGGTGAAAGTTTGGGAAAATTGTTACTGGCCAGAAATGCTTCAGTCATGTTCTCTATTTATATGAGAAAGTGCAGTATATTATTTCTGAAGTGCAAGTCAAGACAGATTTCTTGGGACTGTCTTCCTATTATAAAATAATGCAATAAAATAACAATGAAAATGAAACAGAAGGTGAAAAAGATGAGAATGTGTAGGGAAAAGTGTTCTTAATTTTTAATGGCTACTACTAAAGTCCCTAACTTAGGATGCCAGTTCTTATGCTTCTGTAAATAAGATGAAGTGTCAAACATTATTTAAAGTGTATCTGTGCTGTGAGAGATTGGCTATGCTTTTTGTTTCATGATTGATAAAGTATTTTTCCTAAATCAATCTTGCAATTCTAGCTGCAGTGACACATATAATAGAACATGAAGGTGTGAAAGAAAATGGTCAATTTGGGTGATATGAAAAGAAGCTATGCTTTATTTGGTCTTAGAAAATAATCACAGTTCAGCTATGATTGCCTTTCGTTGACAGCTGTATAGGATTGCTACTATACAAAGCTCCCCCTCCTTATATTTTTGTATTCAGTGATTTGTATGTCTTGTGCAGTGTATTTTTCAATTTTCAGAAACCTGTTAGGGTTTCATAAAATTTTAGATCTTGGAACTGTATAGCTCATTTTGTCATGAAATTCTGATTTGTTCGCAAATTATGTAGTCATACGTGAGGGTAGCAAAACCAATCAGAACAGTGATCCTGAAAAAGACTACAGCTCACTGAACTAGTTGCTGTCTCTAATGGTCTGTTTTTAAATGCTAAGCTTCCAGCACCAGGTATTTAGGAGAAGTTTGGTTTTCTGTCTCTGAAAAATAGTATCTGCCTAAGTAATACAACTTCTGATGCTGTAATACACTTCAGCATTTTTGCTCAGTGATGCTGTCTGTACTTCAAGATGATTTTCAACCTTTAACCTAATGAAAGAAAAAATATGCTTGTTTTTATAGGAAATATGTAAGTGGTCGACAGGTTAAAAATTACGTTTGCAGAGAAAATGTAGCCTAACTCATAGGAAAGTCAATCTGATAAATACCATTGGCTTTTTGTGTTCATTTCAAGTTGGATTTAGCTAATGTCTCTGCTGTTGTAATCTCTCTGAGGTTACTTTATTGCTTAGAACACATGTTTTGAAGTGGCAGTCAAAAGAAGGAGGGCTTGGGGTTAAAAGACTTTCAGACATAATAATTCTTAATCAAAATCTCATTTAGAATAAAATAGCACCTGGATTCACCAAAGCAGTAAAGTACCATGGTTCTCTTTCAGGAATACAGCAGCTTGTCTTGACAGTGATTTATGTTCTTTTTTGCTTACCTTATCCAAGTATATTACCTAGGCTGACATGCATATGTACATATATCAAGTGAGGTCTCAGCACCTGTGACAATCCCCATACTGAATTTATCCTTGTTGATACCTCTGAACGTTGGCAGAGCATGAAGGATACAATCCCTTGACACACAGCAGCAAGATATAGCACAACATGACCTGGGCCCAAGCTGGGTATATATTTAGACTCTGCAGCAGAATAATTAAGAATGGAATTTGGTTGTTGCTTGGACTTGTGGTTCGGCTTTCCACGGGAGTCTGGCAACTGCTAATTGTGTGGGTCAACAAGTAACCACCTAAGTTTCGCATTCGTAGACATTTGGGGAACTATTTCCATGCAGACATGAAACAAGCACTCTGTGGGAAAAGTATTGCAATAATAAAAGTGACTCCTGACGTCTCGTCAAGTGCAGAATAATTTGTATTGTTCTGCAAATCCTGTGCATATGTTTTGCTAAATTAGAAACATAATGCACTGTTTGAAAAATACCTAGCTTGAGTATTATGGTCTTAAGTGTTAGGGAAAGGTCAGTATATAATTTACTAAGAGAACGATAACCAACTGATTTTGAACCATCCTGTGAAATGTAATACAAATACAGTGTTCCAGCTTGGAATGTTCTGGGATGGTTTTGAAACAAAGCAAGAAAGATTTACAAATTAAATTTGATAGAATAACTTCTATATAATCTTTGAGTATCACTGCTACTGTATTACATAYGATTTATTCATAGAAGTCATTTGTGCTCTGGATTGTCTTTTCTTAATCTCTTCCCTCCCCTCTTCCCCCAGTGCATGCAGTATTTTTCTTCTGTATGGAGCGTTTTTATCTTTTTTTATTTGCATTCAAATATTTCATATTAAAACTCTTAAGTGGACTATTTAAAATTATTTGGATTTGCTTTTGTAAACAGCAAAATATGACAAGCCAGTGCAGATCATCTTAAAATTTGCTAAAACCTATGCAAGCTCACAGCACATTTCGAGGGATATAGGGCAAGAGCTACAGAGGCATCAGATGTTTGCAAATGAGTTTTAGCCAGAATTCAGGCAGTTGCATCCAGAGTACTCCAGAGTACCTCTACTTGGCAAAAGCTTCTGGACAACTAAATTAATTTTGTCTCCTACATTTGGGCTGTAGAGGCACCTTAGCTTAGGGCTCTGCAAGTGTGCAGAAGCCTCCCCATTGCGCCAGGTGTGAAGTTAAGCTGCATCTGAGTTGTTTTACCAGAGACACAATTCTCGGCAGTAGACTCCTTTTTCTGGGTTGTGTCTGAACAAATCTCCTATCACTGAAGTGTAACTTTGATTTTCCTCCTGGTGGTATAATACAGGTTTGTAACTTCATTGAATTTAAGGAATTGGGATGTGTGTAGTCGGATTCCAGTCCTGTGATTGTACGCCAGAAGGAGGAAGAGTCACATAAATCTTGTTCTCTGACTTTTTCAGTGGAATCCTCAAGTCGTTATCATCTAATTATTACATGGAACATTTAATGTAATATGTGTTATAATTATGAATTTGACCAGGACACATTAAGGAGAGAATTCTGAGTATTTCATCAAGTGAATGGATCGTATTTCAGAAGATGTGTGAGGTTATTTTCAGGAGTAATGCAAAGAAGTGAAGAGTCAAGTCTTGATTTAGGAAATACACAGGGCACATTATAAAGTAAATTTGAAGGGCAGTATCCTGAAATAACGAGGACATCTGGGAAAGGTTTGGCAGTGAAATAAGCAGTGGCATAAATCACAAATTAGCTGTTCTTTGGTGAAGACCTATATTGGTTGGAAAGCTGTGAAATTTGCATTTGATTCTGGTTCAAGCTAAAGTAGTTCAGTGCCAGACCTTCCCAGATCACATGCATAGTTCTGTGAGCATCTTTCAGCCTATACTCTGCAACACAATAAATGCCGATTTGTTGACAGCTGCTTTCCTTTACCTTTCTGGGGTTTGTGTGTCATGCAACGTCACTTCCGCAGCCGTCAGTGCTGCTGTACATTTTAGCCCTCTGTGTTAGAGTCTAACAACTTCTACTGAAAATGTGACTCAGGGGAAAAAAAAAAAAGCTTTTCTCTGATGTGTGTGTGTACTATACAAGACAACAAAAGGGACGGGGGGGGGGGTGGCTGCAGCTGGTAGGCGTTCCTGTGCAGGGTGGAGTAGGAGAAGGGACAGATGTGGTTTGCTTTGCTTTGCTCAGGTCTGTCAGTCTGCATTGTTTTCCAAATTAAAAAGAAAAAAAATCCCCCCCAACAGTCTTCTGAGAAGCAGAGCTGTAAATACATCCTTGCCTAAAGTGTTAAAGGTGCAGATGTGTTATTAAACAGTGGAGAGGACTGACCCCATGAAAACATCCTTCAAGTTTCATAATAATAAAATTCTGTAAGCTGCAGTAGTTTGAAGGTAAAACTTTTGTTTCCCCTCCTCCCCCTCCTCCTCCTCTTCTTCTTTTTCTTCTTATTTTTCTTCTTCTTTTTCTTTTTCTTCTTTTTCTTTCTTCTTTTTTTCTTCTTTTTCTTTGTTCTTTTTCTTTKTYYTTKTTCTTYTTCTTCTTCTTCTTTTTCTTTTTCTTCTTCTTTTTCTTTTTCTTCTTCTTCCAAAGACAAACTGTCAGTGAGGAGCTAGAGATAATAGAATACACTTTTTAGGAAGATATTTGACACAATTGCATTATTCTCTGATTAAAAAATATGTAGCATGTCCATTTTTCCCCAGGGTATTGCAAACCACCCTACAAATCGGAGGTATATAATGTGATTGATTTCAAAACAGGTGTTTCTTGATGTTTCAACTCCCTGAGCTTATGCTATGAAGAGGCAGGTGAACACATTCAAAATATATTTAGCAAATATAAACAAATGTACTTGAAGACACAGTCAGCTGTGCATGACATTGTCTTTCTGTGATGGGGCTTTGGCTAGATAAGAGTTCCGTTGTGTGCAGTGGAACAGACTAAGATGAGAAATGTAAGCTTGTACACTAGGGATAGAGAAAAAAACAACAGATGAGGTAATGTTTTGCAAGAGTGTGAAAAGCAAAGGGACATGGGGAAATAAAAAGCTTTAGTAGCGTATTATATCTGACATGGTTGTCTGTCTACTCTCACCCACAGACCTGATCGTTTCTTAATTTCTCCTTATACATTTCCTTTCTGTCTTTCATTAATTGTCCTATCTTCCATAATTAATTGCATAGTTCTAGATTTGTTCCTCTACTGAAAAATTCTCATTAGAGTCTTTGCATCCTTCCTCCATTTTATTTAATCTATTTAATCATTATTATCATTCCCCTTATTGCCTGTTCCCCGTATACTTTTTCTGAAGCAACAGCATTTCTCAGGTTGCTATTTCTCATTGAACTTCAGCAGCACCCTTGTACCTGCTAATTCGCCATAGCACTGTTGTTCTCTTGTAATAACAACAGTCTTATTTTTCCTACCTAAGAATGTTGAGCTGAATAAAATTTGAGGTGAAATTTTCAGGAAAAAGCTTCTAAGTCAGTATATGTAGAAACAAGGTGTTTCTGTGAATAAAACAAGTGACTGTCTTTCTAGGTGAGTTTTTGTAAGCTGTACACTAACTTGGGCACAGAAGGAGGCTTTATTATTTTGCATAGGACACTGCTAATCTGCACAGAGCTTGGGTCTCATGGACGTGTCCATTTTGGCAACCTGCCCAGTGAAATCTATGCTTGTCCCTGTAGTCATCTTAGTTCACCTGCTGTTCTAATCCACTCGTGTAGGGTTGGACTCTAGTCTAGTTAGGGTGTTGATTTGCTGAGTCCTAGTGCAATTGCTGGTAAAGAGGAGAAAAGACCTCAGGTTTGAAGAGTAATTTCTATCTGAAAGCACATCTGTGTGGAACATGATCTGTTCTATATTTGTCTATATATTTCTGTTTTCAGTGGATTTTTAATCTGCAGTGGCATTTTTGCCAAAAATAATGTAAATTGTTTCCTTCCCTTTTTGTTTTTTTTTTTCTTTTAGCAYGTTAAAAAAATAAATGAAGAAAGGGGTCAAGAACAGAGGAGTCCAAAAGCTTCTGAGTGAAGGAAAAAAAAAAAGTAAAATAGTTGCTTATTTTAAAAAATCATAGAAAATATTGTCTTTTATCTCACTGTAAAGTTAGGGCTTTATATGAGTTTTCTTGAAATGTAGTCACCTATCATAGAGGAACCAGAATTGCTCAGAGTTTTTGTGCTTTTGGGAGGCGGTGGTGTTTGTTTATTTTTAAGAAACACTTTGCCCTCAAGGCTTGTTAATTATTGAAAGGAGGAAAGGCATCACCTACTGTTTCTTCCTGATGCGAGAGGGAGAATGTATTTCTCAGGCTGGGACGGGCCAACTTGTTTCAGACTACTGAGTACTGGGTCACTCAGTCCCAGCACCTGGACTATCATGAAATAGAGGGTTGTCTTTGCAAAGCAAGGTACAGGAGTAGCCTACAAGCAAGGTGCTTTCTCCTTTGGAGAGAAGAATATGTTACAGGTGTCAAATGCCAACACTGGGAATACAGTTGTTTGAGGCATATGTTTCTTGAGATTTGGCTGTAAAAGTGTTCTTGAGAAGCCACCACTTGTAAGAGGAAAGCTGCAGACTAGCAGCCTGAACATAGGCACCTGTGTCATGCCCCCGACTTCCGCTTTTATCTCTGGCAATGTCTCCTCTGGGGCCTTAATGGAGTTGGTTAACCTTCTGTCTCGCTTTCCTTATTTTTCCTAGAGGGAAGCCTGGTAGGCAAAGAGGGCTATATGTGCATGGGAGAGGGGGGGCTTTAAAGAATAGATTGATGTCAGTGATAATGCAGGGCCTTGATCCTCTTGCATTTCACCTGACATCATTGTAAATCCAGTGGCATCAGCTGAGAGGGCCTGTCTAGATAAGGGCCTAGTCTTGAAGAGCAATTCTTGATTAAATTCCCAAGCTGGCATTCTTTTCTCAGAGCAAGAGTCTGCCCTGACCATAGCTATTCTATTTTAAATTCAAATCTTACCTGAATCAAATTAAATTCCCTTGAAGGCAAGACCTGCACTGATCCTGCGTCACCAGTATAAGTTATATTAGAATCAAGCCAAAGAGTCACTGTAAAACTACCTCTTGTTTTGCTTGTTATGCAGAGATAAGCCTATTTTCAAGGCTCTGGTGATAAAAATGTATTTGGAGACCAGAAGTAGAAGTTGGAAATGTAAGGAGAGAGATACTAGTTTCAAGATGTATAACCGCACATACATTTATGAGATACATACCTTCTAAAATAGCTCATGTTACTTCTCAGAAGCTGAATGTTAAGAGTGGTTCTTGTATCACCTTTTTCCCCTTGTTCAGCTGGCAGGGAATTTTACTATTACATTTGTGAATCCTGTGTGCAGTGCATTTAGACTATTGTTTTGTAGAAGAAGCTACAAGTTTTGATGTAAAAAAAACCAACAGTAATAACAACCATACTATATATTTATTTCGTCTAGCTCTTTACTACCAGAAGATTTCTGATCGTTAAAAAGGGCACGATCATTTATCATATGGTGGGTTTTACTCTATATTCTGTCTTTGTTAGAGGAGCAATGATCAAGGAATAATCATTCTGTGTCTGAACGGTTGACATTCCCACAAATGTAGAAGGCCATGATCCTTAGTGCTGTCTCGTTTACTGAGCTTGATGAAATATAGGAAGAAGTTTTCTGAACAAAGTGGGCTGCACCATCAACTTATCTTACAGCAGGTCTTGTCCTGATTGCAAAAGTGCATGTGCTGGTAGGTCAAGAAAGGAAGTCCACTGAATACCTGCAGAGTTTCTTGCCTGATTTTCATGGTCCTCTCTGAGCTCTGTGCTCCTATGGCCATGTTGTTGGTTGACAGTAGTTGAGCTAACTCCTCTAAAGTCGCCTTGGTGGCCAAGGTCTTGGGTGATAAGCAGAAACAGTTCCTCTTAAGGCAAGAAAAGAAAAGAAAGGAAAGGAAAGGAATTTACAAATACCTACAGATACAAAGGCAACACTCCCCCCCCCACCCCCCAGCAGGAGTACAGGGATCTAGGGAAGCTTTTCTGTAGCCACTCTTAGTCTGAAGTTGCTTTCCTGGCTGTGAGCACATTTAAGTCATCCACCCGTTGTGATTTGTCAGCAGGCCTTTAGCCACATTCTGTGTTAGGAAAGGCTTTGAGATTTATAAAATTGTTGTGTTTTCTAAACAATCAGAATAGGAACAGATTTTTACTGTATTTGTTTCTTTCCTTGTTTTCTTGGGGAGGGGGGAAGGTGAGGAAAGAGGGCAGGAAATGCTGGCAAACGCTAAGCAGATCTGAGAAACTGCAAAGCGTGCTTTTACAATCAATAAAAGTTGCTTTAAAATTTTCATCCTTCAGCTCCCTGTTTGTTTCTAATTACTAAATCCCATGAAAAGGACATATCATTATCTTATCCTCTGCTTCATCATTTCGGATATTCAGAATCCCTCATAAATTAACAGACTGGTTATTCAGAAAAATAAAATTACATTTCTGGATTGGATTTATGATTATTATGCAAATGTAACTACCATATTCTGTGCAGAAAACACATTTAAAAGCAGAAAATAGCAATAACCCTATTCAGGAGCTACTCCAGTTAATACTTTCCTATAAAGAATTGAGTATTCATTAATAACTTATGTATTGTTATTAGGATTGTTTTATTGTAACATGTAATTTGCTTGAACTGACTACATCTTTCTCAAAATAGTTTTAATTACAGAAATAAATGACAGAGCTTAGTGAAGATGCTTATACAACAGTGCAGTCATTTTCTGTGTGCCAACTGGAAATTTATTCTTAACAGATGGAATTCACCAGTCTGCAAAGAGCTAACATGAGGCCTTTGCACCAGTTAAAACCTTGCTTAATCCATCTGATAAAGTACAAAGGAAGTCTATATCATACATGCTATTTCTTCTTGGCCTCTGCACCGTTTAGCAATTTATTCTGTTATAGATGAAAAAAACCCAGACTTGCTCATTTAAATGAGGATGTATTTTGCTATTAAGAGCAATTTTATTCAGCAAGACATGCCATAGTGGGTTAAAATAAAGGTACGGCTCAAAGTACTTCCTTTTCTCTATAGAGACCTTGACATTTATCCTTCTTCCTTCTGGATGCGTGGGTAGGACTGTTGCAGATTATTTTGGCCTCATATTCCTCTTTTCTTTTTTTGTTATCGTTCTGCCTGACTCTCTTTTTTATAGCTCTCATTGTCATTATAAGATCAGTAGATATGACCTTCTTTCAAACTTTGATTCAGGCTAAAGGCTTTYGATAGCCACAAGATGAAGCCAGGACTTTAGACAGAAACTACCAGGAATAGAAAACCAATATTTCGCTCCTAGTTGATGAGCTGGTTGATTGCAAGTCTCACTTCTTCCTTGTGACTCACTAACTCTAATGAACAGCAGTAAAAATGTAGCCCAGAAACAGCACAAAAAGTATAGGTGTGCTGATTAGCCTTGACATACAGAAAGGAGGCAATGTCAATATGGAGAAAATTAGGGTATCAAGCTGAATGACCCTGCAGACTAGGGTAGCAGAAGAGAGGTGGATTCACTAGTATCAAGTGCAAAATCACATACTTAGGAATAAGAAGATATTCAGCTACAAGTTAATTGCTTCATCAGTTAGAAATGAATGAGAAGTAAAAGGGTGCTACATGTGCTAAGTGACAACAGGATGACTAAGCCAAAGTGTTGTGGCCACAAAAAAGGCAGTTGTACTTCTAGCCCTTATCAGGAGAGAGACGGCTCTGGCAGAGATCCTGTCTGATGAGAGAAAAAGGTATACCTCTTTCTTATACCTGCCTTATACCTTAGCAAGTTACCCCAGCTTTAGGTGGAGCTCGCAGCACATCAAATACTCTGCATTAACTGGAAATGTGCATGTCTTTATCCTGTGTTAAGGTAGTTACTGCAGAGCATAAGAACTGCTGCGAGTTCAAATCTCTGCTCATCCGATGTTCACATTTCCGTACTCTAAAAGAACATGGCTTGTTTTTACACAGCAAAACAATGAATAGAAATGTAAATAAATGAACCAGAGGCACGACAGAACTATTCATGCTAAAGGATCGCAGTGGCATGAGAAAAAATAGGGATGGCCATGGGTAAACTTAGGTTGGGAATAAAGAAAGGGTATCAAAAGAGTGGCGTCCTGATAGCAGTAAGAGTCAAAAATGAACTGGTTTGATCAGTTGGTAAAAGGCTGTGTGTTGGTGGCAGTAAGCCCTGTTGGCCCGGGAGGCCCCACCCAGCCCTACGTACCTGCAGGGGCCCCGTGGTGGGAAGGGACCTCTGGAGGTCTCTGCTCCAACCTCCTGCTCTGAGAAAATGTTCTAATTGGCAGCTGGATACAAACAAGATTGATTTGACGTGACACATGGGGAAAAACAGCTACAGAAGATTTTACAAAGAAATAAATGTTAGGCTAGTACCCAGGACCCAGAGATTTTCCAACAGAGTTTTGGTTCCTAGCAGCACTCTATGACTTGGAAGGGCTCTTTAAATCTTTCCTTTGCATTTCATACCAAAAATCTCAGTGGTGTGTGCCCTTTGGACTGCAAGCTCCTCAGAGCAGACAGTAGAAATAAGGTCATCAATAAAATAATCATCAGTAATGGACTGCAAAGTAAAGTAAGTTGAACATGCAAATTATATCAATTATAAATTATAAAAAGTACTGACTTTTGGCTTTTTATTATATATACACTAGTCTCTGCATCTGTCTCCTATGTTTCTTTTTTTTTCCCCAGAAAAAGAAGTCTGTTACTTCCACCCAGTCATGTCTTATTCATTTGATTATTTATGCATTGGCTACAGCAATATTCTGTTAAATATTAAAAAGTTTGTGATTTAAACCTGACTGTGATTTGAGTTGTAATTATTTTGCATAGACCTAAAGGCTTAAATTTAGCATTAGGCTGGTTCTATTTATTTTTATTGTTTTAATTTTGTAGCAAGACCAAGCAAGGATATACTTAGTTCATTAACAATAAATGAGGAAATAATGTAACTATGCTGTCAAGGAAATGAAAGAGCATAGAAAACTCATTCAAAGCTATTTAATTAATGTTTTTACTCTGCATTGTCCTAGTTTTTATTCTGTATTCATCTATAAAACAGAGAAACTATTTTTGATAGACAAAGAATAATTATCCTCGTTGCTTTCAATTAAATAAATACATTTCTAGAATGCCAAATAAAATCCAGTTATATTGTATAAAAAAAAAAAAAGAGGAGGTCTGAGTGGATGATCCAATGTTACTGTCTGATTTTGTAATCGGTGAATATATGAATATTGCAGCTGGAAGTGCACTGCAGCTTCTCCGTGTTCTTTATTGTTGGAGTTTCGGTGTTAAATCCACTCTTGGCCTATGCTATCTTAAGTGGCATAAATGAGAGCACTTCAGTGGAGCCTGAAGGCAGAGGGGACAACTGTGGTGGCCCAAAGCGGCCCCAGTGCCTCGAATGACGGGCGATAAACTCGTGCCTTGGGCAGCCCTTGGGAGGGAGGAGGGTCTGGCTTTGCTGGCTGAGGACGGTGCAGGTTCAGCACAGTTGTGCTGTGGCTTCTCTTCATAAGGCTTCAGAGGAGAAAACTAAAGTGGGGGGGGGGGTCCTGAGGGGGGTAACGTACTCCTTTCCTTCCGTCCTTTGTGGCTAAATCCTCTTGTGGCAAGGCAGCTCTCAGTGGTGCAGGAGGAGGTGCAACTTGTACCAGTGCRAATGTGTCTGACCTTTGGGGCTCAGCTGGGGCAAAATAGCCAAGAATGCTACTGAAAAGAAAAGAAGGAAAAACAGATTTGCATTTCATTTGTTTTCATTCAGCTACTTAAAAATAATCTCGTGTAGCTTTTTTATTCTCTTGAAAGCTGCTTTGCACTTACTAGCCCTTGGTATTTGTGAAGTTCTTTGTTTTTTCTGCATATTCACCGCTGGCCTACTCAGAAGCTAGTTAAATTATGAGGATTATTCAGAGCTGCACTGGATAATAAAATGGTCTATTGATTAGTAGACTTCTAATTACTTGTCTCTTAGCATGAAAGACAAATAAGATTTGATAGTAAACAATGCAGAAAACAAATAGGGTGTTTCCACCATGGAGTGGTATACGTGCATGTGTGTGGCGTTTTACATGAGTGTTGTAATTTTAAGTTTATCATCTTGAGCTCATCCTGCTGCTTACAGAACTGTGACCTGCACAAATAGATTGCTTGACAGATGATCAGCAAAACAGTACAACCCCTTAATATTTTTCTGCAATACCCTGCATATGCACTGAAAGGACAACATAATGATGAGCAATATGTTTTAGATTTTTCATGTCTTGTAGTAAAAAAATTAAAGTTATGGCTAATTGGTGTTTAACTAGGCATGTACTGACAGAAATGAATATAAATAGCGTGTCAGAGTATTAGTTTGAAAAATGGTAAACATGAGTAGGTAATGGAACCTTTGCACTTATATTCCATGCCTTGATACTGATTCAATCTATCAAATTACCTCTGGCCTTCCCTAAAAATGATGCATATGTATTGCACTTCCAAACCAGTTTTTCTAATAGCACTTTTTTTAAAGACATCTGTGAAATTTTTAAGGAAACAGATCTAAACAAAAGTAACACACTCCAAAAGCAGTAATGAAAAAATGAGCTCTTTCAGTCTGATATGAACCTGAGTGGCAAAAGCCAAAATTAAACAGTATAAAGAAATCAATGGGTTGAACTAATTTAAGAGTAGAATCTTTGTTTTGAAGTATACTCATGAGATTCCCTTTTTCAGTTTATTTCATTTGAAGACTTCTCTGTATCAAGACTTTTTTAAAATCCGAAAGGTCTTCAGCTAAGCTCTTCATCAGAACCGAGTCTGTGTTGTCTGGGGCCCTGGTCTACCTTAAGCCTTACTAGAGAACTGTCCCAGGTACATGAAGTAAACAAGTCCTATGAAGCAAATTTKCAGTGCTGAGATAAAAGAAGCCAAGTTTGCAGGGAGAAGTTATGTCTTTTGTTAGACTACCTGTAAAAGAAAATACTTTTTCCTGCAAACCTTGCCTAGGAGGAAGGAAGGTGTGTTCTCACTTGTGCTTGTAGGTGACTGTGCTTCCCAAATAGGTTCAAAAGCAGAGGCCAAACTTATGAATGTTTTGAAAAACAAGAACTGAAATCCTGGCAGAATTGCCATTAATTTCAGTGAGAGCAAGATTCCTCACCAGCCCTTTAATGCCTCTTCCATGATCCATAAAAAAAGACTTAAGTGAATTTCTGTGGGCTTTGCATAACCTGTCTTGCACTTTTTCTAGCCTCTTTCTTTAAATGCTAGGAACTTCAAACAAAAACCAGCCACCCCTCTCCTGGCCCCCAACAACTCTGTATAGTTCTTGTCCATGGGGGAACAGCTGAACTTTTAAGAGCCAAAGCAGTACTTTAAAGTATGAAAATCCTGCAAGTCTCAGCAAGTACCCAAATTCCTTTTTGCTGTTATTTTTTTGGTTTTGTTAGAGTAGCGCGAGTATCACAGACTCAGTTTCCTGTTCTACTGCGCCTTTCTAGAGAACCTGAGCTTCCGGGGCAGCAGCGATTCAGGTTCTTTACCACTGCTTTTGATTTGGCCTCTGGGTTGATCTGAGGAAGTCTGTGTGTCCCTTGTCTGTTCTTCCTCCGCAGTAAAAACCTTTCCAATTGATACTGGTCTTCTGGCAGGGAGGGATGTGCGCGGGGCTGTGCTGCGCAGACGCGAGCAGCCTTGTCAGCCCGTCGGCTGGAGGCTCGTGTCACAGCCGGATCTTCTCTGCTAAACGTGGATCCTTCGCCAGTTTTGCGCTCTTCCTCCAGGCCTGTAATTAGGGCCTTCCTGATAACTGCCACGCAACTGCGCTCTTTAAATAGCTCTTTGGTTTGAAGGTCTCTTTCTCAATATTCCCAACCTGGTCAGCTTTTGGGAAGCTCCACTACCTTTAGTTGCTGCTGCTTGGATCAGCCATCCCTGCCGGGCATCTTTCCTGTAAAGACCCAGCAGACAGACTCAAGCGAGTTCGTAGCATTGCCGCAGTCACAGGATGAGCACTGCATTTCCAGACCAGGCAACGCTGCGCGGGGTGAACAGCCAGCGCCAAACCATGTGTGCTTTTGTGTGTGCATGTGTGTAGTTATTCAATAGCTGTTTTTTTTTGTTTCTGCAGAGCACAGGCAAGAGACACGTTTCAGGCTCTGCTGTTTACCTGACAGAACAGTCAAAACAGTTTTCTGATTAAAGAGGCAGTAGCAGACACCCAGTCTCTGCGGGCTCCTCCACATTAGGGGATAATGGAGCTGTTTACTAACAGCCAGAGAAATTATTTATTAGGCTATGAAACCTTTAATTTAGAAGGAAGCTTTCACATTCTGATATTTTTTTTCTTACTCTCCCAGTCTGCAAAATGTAGCAGGGCCAAAAATTAATGTATTTGTACATCTATTTCTAAGTTATGTGGGTGTCTGAAAGGGTACGATTTTAAACTGGAACAAATAACATACTCATAGCAATCTTCTCTGAACCAGCAAGGTTTTATAAACCTGAAGATCCAGATCAATCAAACCCAGTATATTACATTCTCTGCTCTGTTAGCTTTAGATTTAAACAGTTTTATAAATGTGAAATTGCAACAAGAATTCCCCAGCTGCTAGAGGAGTCTCTGATGGAGCAGGGCAAAGTCATATCTGGGGAAAATACACGGGAATCCTAGACTTCACTTTCCTTTACCTTTCCTCTAACGGTCATAGCTGCTATCTGGTARAAGAGCTTTGTTTCATCTCGCATAAATTTCGTCATCTTGTGTTTTGACGTATACAGTTGCCCTGTCTATTCATACGGGAGGCTGACACGAAGGGTAAAACCCTTCCTGACCTGCACCCTGCTCAAGCTGATGGAAGTCACAGGGTGTAATTAAAGGCAGAATCATTTTGGGTCAAATCATTTGTGAAATAGATTATCAGATTAAAAAATCTAAGTATCAAAACGAATGCTGAAAAAGCTCTGAAATGGCAAAAACAGCTTTATTGTTTACAAAATAACCTCGTCTGCTGTTGTCCCCAATTTGTTTATTTGTACACACGCAAGCATGCAAACGATTACGTACCCAGAAGGAGGGAACACAAAGACTTTTTACTTTATTTTGCTGGTTCTTATTTTGTGGAAAAACAGCGCAACTGTCTGAAATGCTACAACCACATCCTCCAAAGTACGTGGATGTAGTGAAAGGCAGATGAGTGCCTCTCCCTTTCTCCATATTCCCCGCTCCCCACACACACTCCTGACTCCCGTTTTCCCCCAGTTTTACCACTTCTTGTGAATCTTCTGGAAACTGCACCTTGTTTCTGTGTTCACAAGGAYGCAGAATGCTGGAGGGCAGGTTTTTCTCCCCGCCCCTTTGGCTCATATCACTGTTTGCGGGAGGAGAGACTCTTAGAAATTTAGAGGTTCGTTTCTCCTGCCTCAGCCTCGTTGAGCTCAGCCCTTCTCCCCAGGCTCATCTTACTGGTGGTGGTTCATCGAACCCTCAGAGCCTCTGGAGATGATTCAGGTTCCCTAATGAACACAGGGCCTTGGATCGACTTCCTTTGAAATGGAAAAAAAGAAGAAAAAAAAAAAGAAAAGAAGAGCATCGGACTGAGAATAACACCTGTAAAGTCACTAGGTGCTGGTTTAAAATAGCAAATCAAAGAGACTCAGTCCCTCGTTGTTCTGTGGTCCCTTTGCCCTGTACCCAAGAATCCCCCCGCGGAGAAGAGAAAAATAGTTTACTTAGGATTTCATGCCCTGCACAGAGGTGCAGACAGTGCAGAAATCRAGACAGACGGAATCTTTACAAGTCTTTTTAGACAGTGGACAGCCAGCTACGAGTTAAGGCAGCCTTAATACTTTCTATACTGAAACAGGAGGCAAAGCCCCTGCGAGGCAGAACAGCATGGCAGTGGTGAATGAGAGACRTGCAGCGAACTCGAGCCTGCAGCCTGGGGCCCTCTTGCTCTAGGTGCGATCCCAGCCCTGTCCTCGCATAGTGAACACTTTGAATGAAGAGATATCTGCATTTCAGCCCCGATATCTTTCTGAAGGTAGAGGGGCAAAACGGATCTCTGCAAATTATTAGGAGATTGTTGTTCCGGATTGTCACCTAATTAGTAAAGCGTGGGCATAAAACCTCCAAAATTTTGTAATGCTGCTCTGAATGTTCTTTAGTTTTCCCACTGAAGGATATATTACACTGTTTCTTTGTATCTTGTTTTACAGACAGGATCTTTCTATAAGCAAATTTTCTTCCTCTTTCTTCTACAGATGTCCAGCTCTAAACATTATGCTTCAAACAATGTTTAATTTTACCATTTCAATGATACTAAGGCTTGCAGTTGTTTACTTTTAATCGTTTATGGAAAGATTTCAGTATAAATAGCTGTCCTTTTCCCCTTTTATAAATCTATATCTCTCTCTGTTTTGTCCCCTCCACCCCAGAAAAAGCAATGAGTACTTATGACAAAGTAGATAGCTGTGAACAATTAGGTAGCATTAATATTTGCAAGGATAAGAAATATAATTTATGTAGACAATTGAGACAAAATAAATGTGCCCTATTTAATTAGCATAATAGCTGCATATCATCAAGTTTTCCCTGTTTATTATTACGGCTGTGTTGATTAACCAGGTGTACAAGGATTTAGAAAGAAYGGATAAAAGGTAAGGAATAAAAAGTAGGAGGCAATAGGAAGTAGAGAATGAAAATATATATATGTCCAGCAAAAGTGTTTTTGTCCAGGAAAAATTTGTTTCTTGGCAGTACAGGCTTGGGACTAAAGTCTGATGGCAGCTGTTAGTTCCAAACAGGCAGAATTGATCTAAATTATGGTTTCTTGAAAGGGTAATTTTTTTCCATGATGGTTTTTCTGCTTCCATTTGCTTAAAGAAGGAGGAGGATCTTGACCTTTCAAGCAGTAGAAGGCAGTTCTCTTAACGATTTTCATCACTGTCAAGCTCGTTTTCCTAAGATCTATGGGAAGAGAGGTACCTCCGCACAGGCCTGATAGGCGCAGTTTGGCTGACAGCATGATGGGAGAGTTCAGACCCCTGGAAACGAGATTACAGACTTCCTGCCAGAAGGGGGTAATTTTGTCACAGGTGCCGAGTACACTAAGTGTTATAGAGATGACAGAAAGCGATGACACTGACATTTATTTCTCAGAGTTTGTTAGTTTAGCAGAGTCGAATCTTTCAGAAGTCTCCAGAGGGACAGTGAAGATGTCACTGACAGCATCCCAAACTCTCTCCCAGTTCTCGTGTGAGAGAATAAGACCACCTCCTTCTTCCCGGTTTTCTATGGCCAGGAATGAATTTGTGTATGGATAATTAGGAAAATGCACAGTAGTCTGCATATTCACATTGGCCCCAAAGTTGTCAAATGTTTCTTAAGGACAATATCCAGGGGTTGCAGGTAGTTGGGGGTCAGCAGAGGCCCACCTGACCAGGAGAGAGATGTGACTCTGAAGCTGAAATTCCTATGCAGTTGAAGGGCACTGAGAGGTTTATATTCAAAACTGGCCTAACTTTCACATTCAACAAGTGTGGGTAGGGCTAAGTCATATATTTCAGCCTGTGAAGTGGCTATGTAGGATTGTAGCTATACATGCACGTGAATGCACATATATGCACACATTGATATAGTCATGCAAATTATTCAGTGCTTTTGTTTTTGTATCACATAAAGTTTAAGTAAAATATCTCTGCATGCAGAAATAAATTCTGTGTAAAAATTTTCACTCTGAGCTCTGCTACATTTGTGCCTGCCATTAGGTTGAAGTGTAAAAAGTCAAGGCTTCTACCCATGGCTGAATTGTAGGTGCGAATTTCATGGGTAAAATGGTATCTGCAAGCAAAAAAAAAAAAAAAAAAAAAAAAGACTAGAGGCTTTTTTGCTCTTGGGTAGATCCTCTGCCCTAAATAGATTACGCTAATTTTACCTTGATTCTCTGCAATAGCAAGGATTTTAATCGTGATCGCTCTGTATAGTGCTTGCCTATGGAATGAATATCTGTTCCATGTGTGTGCTTTTTCACAACTATGTAATATATTTATATTTAAATCAAATCGCAAGCTTGGCTGCTTTTATTTTGGGTTGTATATGTTGGGGTTTACGTCATTTATGTGTAGGTTTTTCAAGTGTAATTTTCAAAATGGTGATCATTTCTCTATATTAAAATTCTATTACTGCATTCTAGTATCTATGGAGATTTGTCTTTGTGATATTTACTATGATGAAACATGCTCTATACTACTATTTCCTATCCCTCACTGCATTGACAAGCAGTTCGTTTAAGTGATGTTTTGTATATATCTGGTATTTATATATTTGGTATATATACATTCAGCAAAGCTCTCGAGCATGTACTTAAATTCAAGTTCATTGGTTGTGTGCACTTACAGGTTTTTTTTCAATATATTGGGCATGCTTCAACAAAGCAGTCAGGAATTCACTTAGATGTAAACTCATGAGTAGTAATGTGTACAGGCAAGCACATTTTTAACTGCTTTGCCCAACCGAACCCATAATGTTTACAGTATTTTCAGATTCTTTGGGTAAAATGTACCATAAGCATATGGTCTGTTGTATCACCATATCACACCATATCATGTCACACAYGATATAGGTACAGTTAAATACCTATGAAAAGTGAGAATAACCCTGAGTTTATTAGATGGAGAGATGTTCTTCATTACCATGGATCACTGAAAACTTAAAGGTTGGGTCTGATAAGTGAAAGGAATAAACAGAGCAGACTCCACGTGAGCTGGGTTTTGCTGGTAACCAGAGCGAATTCACAGTGGGCAGCCAGAATCTGAATATTACACTTTTCTGACCAAACGTGGCTGATAGCGAGCTATGTTCTGCAACATTTGTCCCAGCACTTCAAGGAAAGGCCTCCCAAACAGCAACCCCTCCACACAGGCATCTGCTCAGGCTTTGGGAAGAATCAGGATTTGCCAGTCCCTCTCCATGCCCTTGTTCTTATTGCTATATTTGTCCCCTGAATAACAGCAAGTAGGGCATATGACAGTCCATTACTGTTAATGGTGTTATTTCAGAATCAGACTACAGAAAAATACCGCCTCAAGCAAAAATAGTATTGATAATTTAGTCCTGTCTTTTGGGATGGCACATGCTGTGGTTAATGAAAGTTTGCCTTAGTAAATCTGAAAGGATCCCATACTTTGGACCACTTAAAATGGTATTTAATATTCTCACTTAGATAATTTCCTTAATGACAACAGGACTGGTTTCTTATTTGTTTTTTTCCCCAGATGAGCTCCTTTCCTTGAGAGCACAGTCCAGATAACAGCTATTGGCTGGCAATCACAGGAAACCAAGTTTTATGCCAGAAAGGCACGCAGGGCACAGCTGCAAACACCAGCATTGCCCTCACTGTCCTCTCCCGTGGTCCCTTGGAAGGGATGGGGAAGGCTGGGGGTTTGACCACTGCCACCCCTAACAAACATGACACCAGCGACCCCCTACTCATGGTCTAATGGTGTTCCTTGCCATCTTCACAGCACAGCAACATCCGCAGCCAAGACCTCAGGGGGCTCCTTGGAAGGGTCAAGCGTTGCTCTGAGTGGAAATGCTGAGAGTTTTACAGGCRTGGCAGCTAATGAAATATCAGGTCCAGGGGACCTTTTAATTTTGCTGACCCTTACTAGAAGAAACCAAACTTAAAAATTTAAGACACGTAAAAATAGGGAGCATCATGCTGTCTTGAAAATTACCAGTCTCAGGGTCAAGAGTCAAGTTCTGCCACAACACCGCAACTCAGGGCAGAGACTTTGCTTTAATTAGTGCCATGTACCACAGACAGACATTTAACAAACAAACTATCCGTGCTTCCAACAAGCCATGCAGCATTTCTGTCCGCATTAACTATATTTGTTTAAGCCTGAAATACAGCCAGATGAATGCATTCAGACAGCACCGGTGGTCCAGTTAGCATCCTTGCTGCTCTCCAACTGTGTTGTTATTCTTCAGTTCATCAGAAAAGGGAAACAACAGACAGATATTACCTGTGCTTATCATTTAATAACTGAATATTAAAAATCTAGGTACTACTTAAGTGAGTCTGCTGAGCATACTGAGCCCTTCTGTCCGCACCTTCCGACAGAAGCTGGCTCTATGTTTAGGGCAGGGAGAGGTTTCTCAAACAGAGATAATCTTACTATCTATTTCGACTTATTTTTCATAATGAAGTGTATCAAGGTTATAAGACATAATTAGCTTTATTTCACTGCCTTATGGCTTGGTCTTTTGCCGTAATTTACATGCAGGCACGTGTTTTATCAAATGGTGTTGCAATTTCAAAATGCCTTTAGAATTTAGGAGAGGGTAGATTATAGTTGAAAAGTTCTTTGAAGAAAACTTGGACCTGATCCTGTGAGGTTCAGAGCACCTGCAGTTGGCACCATCGCCATCTGAAAGATCAGGCTCGTTATTATTACAGGGACAGTAACCTACAAACAGAAGATTGCTCTGAATTATAAGTCTGAAGGATAACATTGAAATCAAAGGGAAGGGACCACTCAGTAAGTACTGAAATGTGCTACAGTGAAGGCAATAAAATGGAGAGGTGAGAGGGAAGGAGGGTCAGTGCAACCCTACGGGCTCTGAGCTTGTGTTGAGGGAATTGCAAAGTGAATTTCACTCTACCTTTTTTGTAGCTCACTTGTCTTCTTTCTTAGTGTAGACATTCCTTATTCTAAGTACTTTCGAGTCATTTCAAAAAAGCCCTAAGGGAGAGTATGGTAGGTATAACCTCTGATAATTTTTAACCCTTGCGACTGTCAATAGTCATTGTAACTGTTAAAAAAACGGGGGGGGGGGACAAATCAAAGGAAAACTGTATTATTTTAAAAGCTATCTGTTGAGTAGACGTTACAGTCGGATCTTTTTTGGTTTGTTAATTTGCTTGACCAGAGTATTTTTACGAGTTGCTTGGTCAGGGCTGATGCAAGCGTTTCACTTCACTCGAGGAAGCGTGTGAGAGCTCTGGCGTTCGGCTTTGACCGCTGCCAGCAGATGCAGGGTAGGGAAAAGGTTTCCGGATGGCGGTCCAGATGTGCGCTGCGTTATGGAAGAATCGGGGTAACTTTCACGGCTAGGACAGTGTGTTGGTGTGCCAAATCGTGGTTGCTCGGAGCTTCAGTAGTTTGGGGGAGTGTTTTTTTGTTTGTTTGTTTGTTTCCCCCCTCCCTCTCGGTTTGGCGATGAAGGGTTATAATTTGGACGCAAATTATTAAAGAAGCCGGCAGCGGTCATTCGCCAGGGCGCAGGCGGCGCCTCCCTTCGTGCTGCAGAATCGCCCTTCCAGAACCGTCGCGCGGAAATGCCCCGCCCCGCGCGGCGCGGCGCGGCGCGGC
>NW_020450916.1:1741968-1770536 GCF_003343035.1 Apteryx rowi | reverse complement strand
AAAAAAAAAAAAAAAAAAAGCTCTAAGCACGCAGGGTAGCCAGGCAGACATGGATATGAGATGGCACTGTGAAAACTCGCAGGTAGCTTCTTCTATCACAGCCGGTGCAGGGCGCAGGCGAAGCACTGCAGCATGCAGGGTTTAAGATGCCATTAGTCTAACAGCAGAATTAAAAAGAGAGAAGAGAGAGAGAGAAAAAAAAAAGGCATTTGCACCGATTGCTGGGAATGACTTTTTTTTTTTAATTAGAATATGTCTCCTTAGAGATTGCATGTCATTAATATTAAGATCAAATTTCTGCACGATAGCTGTTTAAATATAGAAAAGCTTTGAAACTGCTTTTTTTTTTTTTCTTTTCTGCTCCAAGAAAATAATGCTTTGGTACCCTAAGCATGGATGCTTCTGTTTTTCTCTTCTGCTTTTTTAAACCACAGGGATGTTTTTTAGCATGTTTGCTACAAAAGAGTAGAAAGGAAAGGAAAATTGAGACRATTCAAATAAAAGCATGAATAAAAACTGCTTCAAATAGTTGCCAGGTTGCTTTGTTGTTAATAGTCTAGTAATTGTTTTGGCTAAAATGATGCTTAAACCCTGACCATGCATGCTTTTTATTTTGGCTCAGAATATGTGTGTATGTGTGTGTGTGCGTATGTGTGTATTTGTTTTGATGTGTTTTTTTAACTGAGCATTTGCACAACTGGAATTTCTGTGAGTTACATGCATGCTTTGATAAGAAAAATTGCATATGATGAATGACTAAACCTGATTAACAGATGTTTCATGATATATAATGCAAATTAGCTTCATTTTTTAACGAGTTCATTCGAATCTTTGGGGGGAGGGTAAATCGCTGCGTGTTTTTGATAATGAAAGTGTTTGTGTATTTCCGAGAGATCGGTTGTTTATTTGCTCATTTTCTAACACTGAAGAGCAAGGCTATTTATTTATTTATTTATTTATTTTTAAATAACAAATCTCCAAGGTATCTAATTTTAAAACAGTATTGATTACAAAGCTTGCCATGTTACCTGAAAACAAGCAGAAAGGTATGTGTTTGTGTGAGAGCACTGAGCTCCTCTTGGGAGGAGTGTGTGGTCTTTTCTCGCTCCTTATTCGCCCCAAGAAGAGTTAAAATGCCTTGGCAGGGGAGCGCCTACATGCACCATGGGAATTCAAGCTAGCAAAAAGGGGACTGGCACCAGGCGGGACAACTGTGTCGTGACAGTGAACAAAGACAGAAGATGGGGTGCAGGACTGGCAAAAGAGGAGAAGGGGCTTTTAAAGAGAGGAAGCAGCAGCTTCCGTGTGTACTTAAGTGTCTAATTTTCTAATCTGCTCCTCATTAGACGTAAAAGGGAAAAGCTTTTTAGATAATCTGTTTTCCTTCAAATGAGTGAGAGGATAATAAAGTTGGGAAGATGGTTGTTCTGATTTATCCTGGTTTATAGGTTGCAGATAATATGTTGAGAGGACTTTTGTTTCTCAGGGGCTTTTTTTCATGATGTGTCTGTGGAAAGGTTACCTGCTGAATTGGATATGAGCTATCCTTTTTGTGTGTTGATGGTAATTGTGGGGCTGAGGATCAAAACTTTGTACTTTTGTCATATCTGGTATATTGTGTCGGTCCTGTTTGAATATGGATGCTGTGTTTCCTCAAAGTTCTTTCATTAAGCCATTTTTTTCATATAAACATTTGAGTCTCTTAAAATACAGTTCTGTACAGGAGCTCTTCTCTTCTTGTCCAGGACTAATCCTTACCTGGTTTTCCTTTTCCCAGAGCATCTCATCCGGGAAAAAAAAAAAGAATTGGAGTGGTTGTTAAGAGTTTTCCCAGGCCAAATAGTTCTGGTCTGTGATATCTTAGACCACTGTTCAAGTTTAGCCTGAAAACCTTGTGAACTGAGTTTGTCAATCCTGGCTCTATTTCTAATAGTCTTCCATATCACCTAGGCATCATATATAATTTGACATAGCTGACAGCATCTACTTAGAAGAAGCTTAGGGCTGAGCCAGCATGGAAATTGAATTGCCTCTTGACTCCCTAATGTTAATGATCCTTCCAGGTCAGCCCAGGAGTAATTGGCAGGACAGCCTGAGGAATTGTCCATTAAATCTGCCTGGATTGTAGCTCACCTGTGGAAAGATGTATCTGGATAACACGTACAAAATGAATTTGATTTGCTTAATATAAGGACTGCTGAAGTCATGAATATCTCAAAAGTAATTTTTCTGCTATTTCAAGATTGGTTATAACTAAGACTAGGCAGATTTGCCTTAGATGTGTCTGAAAAGGAAATACACTTAATCTTGTTGGTGATTACATCTTGAAGGGCAAGCCTGTATTTCAGTAAAGAGGTAGAAAACTTGTGGCATAAAGTAAGGAAAGTTAATGTTGTGCACGATTTTTAGTTCTTGTGGTATGTGCATGTTTAAAATAACCCATTAATCAGTCAAAGCAATCATGAGCAACCTGATGAGGCGGGCAGCTGGACCTTTAAATCGAAAATCAGTATTCAACAGGAATTCAGAAGAGACAAACAGCCTGAGGGACAATGTTTAAAAACTCAACTGCACTCTATGTCTTGGAGTAATGCTGATTTAGCAAGAAATCCCAGTCACAGTGCGAGAGGATTTTTTTTTGACCTTGTGCATTTGAGATGACATAAAAAGTTAACAGTTGTCAGCACAGCCTTGCTGTGAGGAGGTAATGCAAAAGAGGTGTAGCCACCTCCTGTTGCCATGAGGAAAGGTAGCCGCATAGAGTACCAGAGAACACAGGTGCATGCAAAAAATTAAAATACTGATTCTTCAAAATGAAAATCTCATTCTTTTGGATTTGCCTCTATGCCAGGTAGACAGCTAAACAAAAATATCATCATGAGGGTAAGTTTAGTGACATAGGTGAGGGAAAACTTTAACATGCTGCAATCCAAGTGGGGAAGAGCCTCTAGGAGACCTTGGACCTATTAATCCATTCTCAGTCTGTTCACAGCTACTGAAAATGGTAGTTCTTTTCTAATGGCCACGTGAAATGCCATCTTAGTCTGAAACAGCTCCGGATCAGAAAAGGATTTCTGTCTCCTAGCTGACACTCTTTTGCCTTGGGTCAATCCTTTGCCATTGGTTATTCCAGTTGTTCCCTTTTCTTAGAGCTCTTTATGTCTTCGCACAGAGATGGCATTACAACTTGGTGGTGTGTATCTAGAAAAATAGTCAAGATAAACAGTGGAAGAAGATATCAAATGAAAGCTTGGTCAAGGAGAAGCTCGAAAACTGGAGCTTGTTGGGAAATAGGAATGGTTTTCAAAACGTTTTGGCTGATGTTTTCAATAGCTTGAAATATTTTATCATTCTTTTTAGTTGCGTGTATTAATGTAAAGATTAGTCATTCTGCTTTGTTTCAACATTAGTAAGAAGTACTTGARACTTTTTAAGTTACTGATCTACTCGCAGCTATTCTGACACAAAAATTAATTTTACATTTGTTTTGCGTGTTCAGCAATTCTCCTCATTCTGTTTTTACATTTCTAACACGATTTTTCAAACTGTGGGATATTCTGTCCTGGTCTTGCAAGCTGCCCTAAGCAGCAGATGCATGAAGAGTCTGACAAAAACATGAGAGGTTGCTCTCCGGGGGTAGCCTGAGTGATCACAGTGCTTTGCTGTGCTTTGCTGCATTGCCTCTCTCTTTTTATCACTGTGTACATCTGAATTCTACTTCATTTTTCCCTGTGGGATTCATAAATAGGTTTAGCTGTAGTCGCACACGTTTAAGTAGGGCTCATCCTTTCTTTCAGATCATATCTCACAAGCCCTCTTGGATGAAACTTCAGCAATATCTCCACTCAAAATACTGTATTGAGGTGAGGGCAGAGTAGGGCCTGAGAGCAAAACTTAGACAAAAGTCAAAGGCTTTTAGAAAAGGTGTGGAAGGACGGTACTGAGGAGGAAGCCTGGGAAAGGTATGCAGTGGCTCATCCAGAGCTCCTCCAAAGCCGCGTTGCAACTGTTCCCATGCAGCCCGTGTGCTGTGGCGAGCTAGTTTTTGATGGGATGTTGCAAAGAAGGTCAAACCACTGTTCAGTACTCATACATCTAGATTGCTACCAGCAAGAAATATTGCTTAGTTTTCTCTGCTAATGCATTAGAATGCATAAGGGAAAAGCCACATGCAACCTTTGTTTTCCCTTGGGGCTGCCTGCAAGAGTAACTCCATCTCTTATTTCTCCTTCTCTATATTTGCCTATTATTTTTCAAAATACTGAAAAAAAAAATCCTCAAGAACAAAATGACCCCTCATACCTCAGAGTTAGTTTTTTTAATATTCTAGGCAATAGTTAGAAATTAGTTCCTTGAACAGTGGAAACTATTCTACTAGTGTGGAAACTAAGTGTGGGCTTGTGTGCATTACATATTGCTTAGAAATGGTGGCTGTTTATGGACCTCGTCATGCTAAAATATTTTTAATGATGGTAGAATAACCTTCAATGTCCTTTCAAGTAATGCTATTCTGTTAGGGTGGGTTGGGAAAATGTTTTTCCCATTTCATAAATATTTTCAAGTTTTCAGATTTTCCTTCCAGTTCTGAAATCTTTAACATATTTTTTGGACCAAAAAATGCATGCAGCAAAGGTTAGCGTCCCACAAAAACCCGTAAGGGAAGGGTTTGCATGCTTTCCTAGGGTGCGTGAAACGGGGGTTTTGACATAATTCCATTGTGGACCAGATGAAGTCATTGCAGTCGGTCTCTCTGGCCTGTCACCTTCTTACAAATAGTTGGGATTCAAAGAATCAGCAGGTGTTTTTTTATTTAAAAAGGGAAAGCTTAACCAAAAATCTTTCTGTGGTCTCAAATTCCAGCTATTGTCTTTATTATGGTTATATAACATTTAATTGGTTTCAGCAGCTAATATTTTACTCAATTATTTAAAAATAATTAACTAAAATTACTGGAGTTAAAAGTTAAGATCCAAAAATTTTAAAGTTTTTATGTAAAGAAGTATGTATAGATGTGTTTGAGTCTTACTTTCTAATCTGTTTTTTTGTTTTTTTTCTTTTTAAGGTGTAAGTTTTGTCGGGGGAGGGGGTAATTTGAGCATTGTGGATATGCAGGTTAGTCCTGTGCAACAGTGTGGGTGGGTTTCCAAAAAAGGTGGATTTCAGGTGAAAGTCTGCCAACCTTAAAGTCAGTGGAAGTGTTGTCATCAWCTTTAATGTCGTAGCCTTCAGCATATTATATCAAGCAGAAGTCTGGGTAATGCAGAGTAGGAAGCCCAAGCACGTAAGGGCATATGAATTAATTTCTAAACCTAACTATCTCCTAGTTGATTGTTGCTAAAAGCATATCAGGACCGAAGTGGAAATGCGCAAGATGGCATTTTCACCAAAATGATTCATTTTAAGTTCCATCTCATGAACTAAATGATTACTTGCCAGTGCATAGCTGGAAAGCTTTCAGATGGGATAAAACTGTATAAAGCACTTTTCACACTAATGGCCTGTAAGATTCAGGCCCTTAGAACACTCTCTGGTTTGAGTCTGGCCATATGTTTTTGGCACTAATCCAGATATAAATATAATAAGTTGTGGACCTTAGCAGARAGTAAATTGCATTTCTTGGTTACAATAATGTTGTTGCCTTGTTGGTTGGTTTCTCTAAATTGGTTGTGATATGTCTACAAACCTATAAAGACTAAACTACACGAAGTGAAAACTTAGAGTATTTTCTTTGTTTCCACATGTTTTTGGTTGATTTTTCTTTCGGGTAGTTCTCCTCATTTCTTTCTTTTTTCAAAACTCCTTTCCTAGTTCACTCTTAATGGTGAGATTTTTGAAGGCTACATCATCATGCACACTGTTGTTACATTATCTGAAATAGTCTGTGCTGGAGGCTGGGGAAATTTTGGCTTTTTTGCATTGTTCTTTAGTGCTGCTTTCTCTTAGTCTTTCAGGGGTTTTGTTGGATTTTCAAAACTTGTCTATAAGCTTATTTGAACTGGTAGTCACAAATGATAAGTTTGCCAGGTTTGTGAGTAAATTCATTGACAGGGAAAGGAGACCATAGTACTGGCTGTGTGTCTGCACTGTGACTGCTATCATTTTTTACAGCTCCCTCTGAGTTGCATATACATGTGAGATGCAGCTGTACCTAAGAATTGTGTGGCTAGTGCCACACAATTTCTAGGTTTTAACCAGATTTGAGGATCCAGGCAAGAACTGTGGAAAAACAATTATTAATCATATTATACTGGCATTTTGGAGAAAGTTTCAGAAATGGATTTTGTTTCTCCCCTGTTTTTGTCTTGCATGACCAAAGGGTCTTTGAGGAATGTGATGCCCACAGAGTACATAGAAAATGAGCAAACTTACATGATTTATTTTTATATAGTGATCTGTATAGCTAGAAGCAAAAATGAATTTCATATGGTCGTTTGGAGTAAAGCATGTTTCTGACTTCATTTTGTTGCAATTGCTTAGTAACAGGGATATGACAGCGAACCAAAAGTCACGATTTTCCTTTATATATAACACTAAGTATATTAAATACTGGCATTTAAATGCAAGGAGCTGGCCGCTGAACCAGCGGGGTCCGCGCGAGGCGGCTCAGCTGCAATCACAGGGGGCTGGTAAAGCGCCCCCGCGGTAGCTCCTCTGCCCGGAGCACGCCAGCTTCGCGGCGGCGTGCAGACCCCAGCCAAAAACGTCGCTGGTGATCTCAGAGAGGATGTCCATCTGCGCCGAACAGCCGGAGCAGCCCGGGGCCCTCGCGAGCTGCCGCCTCCCCGGCGAGCAGCGGCTGCCGGTTTCCGCACGGATTTCCTCAGTGCCGTAAATAGCTCTGCCCTCCTCCTAGGCACCGCGGGCACGGAGCCAGCGCAGGGCTAGCGCCTGCTCCTCTCGAGGCCACCGTTTGCATCCTCTGTTCGCACGGGCCTGAAGTCAGCCTGCTCCGGGGGGGCGCAGCGGGAGTCTTCGGCTGTGTTTCAGCGGTTGTGGTCGTCTGGTTTGGTTTGGGGTAGAAGAGGGAAGAGCTTTCCTGTTGCCTCCTCTCTCTAAGTCCTTCGCGCTCACTTTACAGACAGGCAGACCTTTTTGCTAATTGCTGCGGGGCGTACAGAACAGCTAAGAGAGAAGGGGCTTCATTTGTTGGTTTTCTTTTTTTTTCTACCTATATCGTAAGTGCCAAATTGCAGTTTGCATGATTTTTTCCTAGCAGCGTACCAAAGTAAGACCCCGTGCTTTTCTGTTAGCTACACTGACAGTTGTCATCATTCACAGCCCTAACGCTTTACTTTGCAGCTTTACCTGTGCTGAAAATTTGTATCACTGCATAATTCCCCCTTCTCCTGGGCATACCTAGGGCATAATGAAGTGGTAGCAGAGTCATCCGAAAAGGCTGCAAAGGGAACCTTTGCAAAATGCTCTTTCAGGGTTACTGGTGATGTTGCATGAGGCAGAAAGAATATGTACTGACATTCAAATCTCACTGTTTTTGTGCAGCAGACAGTTACAAAGGAAATAATAGTAACTTTTGAGCCCACAAGAATGTATCTGTCGCTTTGTGTGATCTTCATTTTCTGGCAGTCTAAAACAGGCAACKGAGGTGGTCAACCTAGTCCTGGAAGGTGTGAGACAAATCTTGCTTGCATCCCAACTGTCTGTAATATCTGTTCAAAGTGTTACATAGGTGATTCATCTGAACCAGGAAAAGAGCAACTTATTTTATGATAGTGGGATCATTCTTCCAAATTGCAACCCCTGCAGGATGAGGAGCTTTGCAGCTGRTCCATGGCCCTTGCTTCTTCCTTGCGTTGTGCTGAGGCTGACTTGAGTGCTCTGGTAGACTTTCCACTATTYTTTTTATAGCGCAGTATCCAGACAGCTTCCGGGATCAAAGTCAGCTTTTCAACCTAAAATATTGTGTGTAGGAACAAAGCAACTGAAAGTAACCTGGGATCTAAAATACACTTGGCAGTGACTAATTCAATTTGGCAACTACCGCATTTTAACTCATTTCATTTTCAAGAGAAGACTCATTTACTTGCGATTAGTTAGATGGCACCATTTGAGAGTATTAAATAATAAGATGACCCAGGAAAATAACATTATTCTCCTTGAATGAGCTGCAAGCAGCTTCAGTTGTTTATCACAACTGTAGGTAGTAATAATGCGTGTCATATGCCAGTACTACTGATGAGCTATAGAAAGCAAAATGGGAAGATGTTGCCTTAGTCAGGGTGATAACTACAGTAAGGCCAGCTGAAGCTTTGAAAAACATTGACTAAATGATGTTCTCTCACAATTTGGTAGCCGACGTTATTCAAATGCCGGACTAGAGCCTGCATATCTTTTGCCCAAGCACATCCAGATCAGCACATGCTTGGGACTGTGGGTCATATGCTTTCTGGCCCCGCTTCCTTGCCTAATTAATGTGCAATGCAGCATTACCTGTATTTTTACCCTAGATGTGGAAGCTACAGTTTCTTGATGCATTTCTGGGAGCTTCACACTCCTTACTCATTTACAGATATACTAGCAAATGGTTAGTGCCACACAATTTCTAGGTTTTAACCAGATTTGAGGATCCAGGCAAGAACTGYGGAAAAACAATTATTAATCATATTATACTGGCATTTTGGAGAAAGTTTCAGCTACTGTTTTGTGTCACCATTTAACTAACTCACATTCCACCCATTTTATTCATATTCTTGGTGAACTTTGCCTTTTATTTTACATGGTCTTATACTGAAACATTAGCACTTGTTTTCTCAGATATTAAAAATCATTCTCCTTTTTCATGAATATTCTTTATCAGGCTTGTTTCCTCCATCAGGCTTTTCCTCAAGTACCAGTGTCCCAGAACATGACACCTATCTAACAAGAGGCATTATGAGTGACAAATAAATTGTGTTCAGGTGAAATTATCCTGAGTGTTAAACCTGACAGCCTAATAATTAAATGTAAGTTAGAAAATGTGCAATCATGCAATTTTTTTTACATTTTCCAGATGCTATTCCTGTTATTCTCCAGATTCAGTGTTTTGCATGTATGTGTATGTTCTGAAACAGGTCAATGATTCATTAAGCTACTTTTTTGGAGTGGGGATGGACTTTTTTTTTTTTCTCCAGTGAAAGTTTCTTAATTTGGAGGTGGTGTTTGCTCTTCCTGTATATAGTTTTGATGGGTGTATGTTCTGTTGTATTAATGCTGATAGCATGGAGGGCAGGATATTTCTGGAAGAAAGGAAAGGCAGGGATATCCTATGGCACTTACGAAATAATTGCAAGTGGAAGTAAGGAACCACCATATGGTTTACAAATGCAGCGTTTTGTCCCTGCTTACTGGTGTACGGGGCAGAGAGGAGCTGGTTGCCTGGTGCCTGGGTGTGCGTCCTGGGAACACTCCCGTAGCACGTGCACCCACACGGCACCAACCATCAAACCCCTGATGCTCCTCTGTGTGTTGGTGGTCTGATTTCAGGCTATAAACATGGTGTGCCCAATGCAAGAGTTTCTCTGGCTAATAGAGCCAGCCAGGTCTGTATGTTGAATTGAGCACAGCACTGTCTTCATTTCAAGGGTCTTTAAAATTAATCAGATTGTCTATATGAAGCAGGTGGTTGACTGACTACCAGATACATTTTATGAGTTGAGTTTGTGTTTGTCAGGGAAGTTTTAGTTGCTTCGTAACTCAATTCAGAGGTCAAATCAGGGGGAAATAGCAGGGCTCTCTTTAGCATCAATCTCATGCCAATTAAAATCTCAAAAGCCATGTAATTTTCTCTTCTGCTCTTTGAAGTACAGTCTTTCTTTTTTTTCTCCCTCTCATGCTTTTATCAACAGTGAAAGACTGATTGTTATACTTAGATTTCAGAGCCAGGACCCATCTCCTCTTCCCCCAACATGACTGGGAGCAATATTTGCTTCTTGCCTCTGCTGTTTCTTGCTGGCTGCAAGTTCAGCTGGATATCGTTGCRTCTGTCCCTTCTCCATACGTGTTCTGAACTTCACCTCTGGAGTTGGAGGTTGTGCCAGTTGCTCACGTGCACTTAGAGCCACATCAGTATAGACAGGAAGGGATCTCAGTACAAACAAAGGGTCTGCCTTTAATATATATTTTTAAAGCGAATGACACTCTGTAACCCTCAGTAAGCCACCAGACTCTTGCAAACCTGCCCGGTTTGACTCCTGCCTCAGCACGCCAYGTCTGTGAAGAAGGCACCCTTCACGCAAGGTCATGCAACGGTTTGCTTTTATGTTCTGAAAGCTGGTGAACTGTTATTCCGAACAACAAAGTCAAAAGTCTCGGAAAGGATTTGTCCCTCAGCAGGTGCTTTGAATCTTTCATGTAGCCATGGGCTACAGCTGAGAAGTCGCAGCGAGTTATAAAGTAGCCTTTTGGGGACAGTTAATTGGCAGCTTCTCCTTCAAAATGAGACCTTTTTCTGTGCTAAGTGTGTGTGTGCATATTTTCATGGTAATCAAAACCAGTGATAGTTGGTTTCCAGTACTTAGGCATAGTTGTAAAAATCTTTGATATGTAACCTCCCATTTTTTTCTGCAATGATTCAGCCATAGAGGACAACTTATGTGTTTCAGAATGATTATAGATAGCTCTCAGCCTGATAAAAAGAAAAAAACATGTATTAAGTATTCTGATTTCAGGCAGAACCTTCTTTGGACAGACGTGCTATCCATAACTTCCCAGTCGATACTGCTCTCGAGCACTCCATAAAACAGTATAGCAAACACTTATTAACTTCTTGGAGGTGGTGGCAGGAGGATTAACTAAATTGCAGAAAGTTGAAACACTTCTTATAATGAGTCAGTGATTGGGAAACCAGTCTTGAAAGCTCCTGCAGCCCCTCTTTAAAAGCTAAGAAAAGCAGGTCATCTCAACCCTCCAGAAAGAAGAAGAAGAAAAAAAAATTCTCACCCGAGACTTCACACTTCATCCTTATGGTATTCTGACACGTGTGGATAGCCATATACCGCTGCAGCAATAAGCAAGGAACAGGGGTAGCACAGAGAAAGGGGTCTGGCTGCAGCAGGCAGTAGGGAATATGTGGCAGAAGTTTTGTTTTTTAATTACACATTTGTCAAAATTTCAATTCCAGCAAGCCCTGAATAGAGGACTGATGCAGGCAGGCTCTGACTCCACAGATCACAGTACACGCTCCTGWACAATCACTGCTGCTGTCTCCACGGTGCGGGCAGGTTTAACCAAAATGCAGGAGTAAGCAGATTAGCAGTTGGTGGCAAGCTGGAAAGTACAGGGGTTATGTTTGTCCACAAGGAAGGCTGTAGTGGTTTTGGAGAAGATGATTGTTAGATATTGTTTGTGCAAAGCAATGATGAGAAAGACCATGAGTAGGTGGACATTTGTGTCCGTTTGGGGAGGAATGGCAGGTAAGCATGAGAGGCACAACTAGCTGAATTTGCTGTTTGTTGTTGCCAGACTTCACCAGAGAAGAAAGAGGCAGTACAGGGTGGGATGACTTCTGTTAGTGTTCACCACCCATCTGGCTTCTGCCAGCTCCTGTGCTGCTACTGCAGCAAGCAGGAAGCAAAGTTGTCAGGGAAGTTTCCTGCCCATGAATAAATGGATAGGAAAGGCCTGTGCAGGCCACCTTGCTAACCACAGTTGAGCATGGAAAAGCATGAGGAATATTAAGCTTAAAATAAAATAACGGAGATTCAGCATTTCCAATATCAAGATAAGCATTCAACTAGAGCATTGAAAAGATGATGCATATTAAAAGTGGCATCTTACCCCTGCACACGTATTTCGGTCATCCTTTAGAAGATGCATTAGAAACTGTTTTCAGTATGCGGCTTCTGAGATGTATCAGTAAACATATAGTATTGGGGGAGAGAGAATTTGTGGATTTAAAAATGAAGTCCTTTTTGCCAGGTTTAATGAAATGAGTATCCCTTCCACTTTGCTCACCCAGTGTAGCCATCAAGAGCTATATATATTATACATGTGAAAATTACGTGGTAGAACCAAAAACWTGCAACTTCTATCAAGTATTGGAGCTCTTAATTTCGTAAACCCCATTTTCTCTGTGTGAAGGAAATGGAGCAAGGCAGACTGAGAGATGTGTAGTTTAGCAAGGTGTTAAAACCTTTTCGATATATGACTCTTCGCGCAAAAAAAAAAAAAAAGGGCCAAAAAGCTTATTACTGTGGGCACTGGGTTTTCTGGGTGTCCAAGCAGGCATCTCTGCTCTGGAATCTCTGCTAAAGCTCTGTGATAGTCTGCGATTAAAGAGCGCTAAAGTGTTGCTTTAAAACAAGAGGAGGAGGCTGGAATGCAGTAGGAGAGAGCGATGTCTGAATCAATTCTGCTGCAGGCCATCACCTGCAAACAGCTCTGCAGTGGGGATGACATGTGCAAAGCATGTGTCTGCGAGAGGACCGGGGGGGGTAATGTTTTGAGGTGCATGTTGCTAAGATGGTCAGGCACGATGCCACAAGAAAGCAGCTGTCGTAAAGAGCAGTGGGTGTTTGCACATGTGCTGGCATCTGCTTCTGTGCTGCAACAGCAGCAGGGCTGGGAGTTGAACTGGGAGTGAGTTAGAGGTGCAGGCTGGAGTGCCTCCAGCTGACGGCATGTTGGCGAATGTATCCCTTTACACACCCAAATCCTGTGACATAGAGAAGGAGAGCCTTGGGGGGGGGTTGTTTGTTTGTTTTTCCTGAGGAAGTTCTAGCTGATGATCTGCTTGCTTACATCATTGCTTGCATTTTTAATTTTTGCCTATTTGCTTTTGGGGAGGAGGAGAGCCTATCAGGGTCAGATATTGCACATTAAACATAGCCCTGCTATTTTTAAAACAGAAAGAAATGGCTTTGTTGAATCTCCTAATATATAGAAAGATCCTCCACCCATCACTGACGTGGGAGAAATATAGCCTCTCCCAACTAGCAAAATTTCAATTCAGTTACCAGAGACCCCTAATGGAATACAGGGAGGTCAAGCTCAAGATACACATTTTCAGCAAAAACACACAGTGGCTCATTCACCCACACAGGAACTTATGCATAACCAYGTAAACTAAGAACATAAGATTGAAAAGAAATGTCTGTTTCGTAAGTTCCTTCTGTTGCATTACAGTTTTAGATGGACCTTTCTAGCAGTAGCAAATATTGGAAATCTTTACAAGGGGGAAAAAAAAAGTGCAGAGCTGTTCAGTGGGCCCTTTAAATTAGTTGTTTAGGARCACTGAACAATGAACATCTTTTTCTGTTTTATTTTTGGATCATTTTATTTTGCATTGTTTCAATATAGCATGACCTGAAAAAGTTACAAGTACAAAATGGTAAGTGTAAACATAGTTATATACCATAATACGGATGTGCTTTACTGTTTACTGACAGAACCTAAGCTAGATTCTAGTTGTTACTGAACATTTTTCAGGGGCTTCTTTCTTGAGACTAGCAATTTTCAATCTGCTGATGCTTTATTCAGTGCTGCTGTTTTTTAGAAGTCTTCACTATTTCATGTTTATTATAATACGGAGAGTAAAATATTTTTCAGGGTTAGCAGAGGTTAGATGATATGACCTAGTTCTGCATATCTGGTTTTTAAAATTTTGCAAAGAATACTTGACCTCGACTAGTGCAGTGGTGCAGCCGCAGTGCCTCATGGCCTCTCCGGTTGCCTTTCACAGTCACCCTGGGCMTGATGGCCGTTAGTTGAGAAATACTGCTGTACACAAACTGTGTCATTATCTAGAATAGCCAGGTTTTCTACCAAAGTGGCCTGGTAGCAACAGTCTGTTTATTTGAGAAGATGTCTCAGTAATGGTGGAACAACTGACCAGCTAGATCCTAATCCAGAGGCTCCTCTCCTAAGGTGTTGAACTTCTGCAGAGCCTGCTGAGGACATAAAGGCTGGTAGATACCTCAAGGAGAAGCCTGTCTGTCTTCACCCAAGCCAGATTCCCTCTGACAGCAGTGGGAGTAATGCCTAGTAAGACCTGAAGACCCAGATAGCAGAATTATACCAGATGAGTACATCCTTGCTTCTGAAAACTTCTACTCTAATGTAAGTCCAATGGACATGATGGGAGGGGAGCAGAAGTGGGGAATGCATTTAAAGAGCAATTCAGGGAAGAGATTGCTTGTAAAGCAATTCTGGTTTTTTGCTGTTTGATTTTCAAATTATTTTAATTATTTTTCATTTATGAGTTTAGGACCTTTAATGAAAGGGAGAAATTATTTGCTGCTGTTAGAGGGGAAATTGCACTCACTACAAAGAACAGACTTGGAGGCAGGAGCTGCTGCACAATGCTGAAGCCATTTGTTGTTTGTCAAGGAATTAATTAAAGTGGTTCTTGCCTCTGTGAACATCTGTGCATTTTACATGGTAATACAAAATATTTCTTCACCTGTCTTTATTTATTTACTATCCTTAATACCTGGTTTGTGCTGAACAGCCGAAGTGGTGTGTGGGTCAAACCTAGGCATTCCTTTTTGTCATGGTTAACATCCCAATCTCTTCAGTGCTCAGTATAGCTTAGCCCCAACATGCAGGGATGTGGGTGTTGGCACTTCTAAAGCTTCACTGGAATTCTGTTTGAGGGGAAGAGCAAAGAAGAAAAAAATAACAGAAAGTAAGTTCTTGTTTTACATAAATGTCTTTCTACCTTGGTTCTCCACAGTATAAATTATTGCATGAAATATCGATTTGTTGCAAGGCACGGTTCTGTATCTTATTTGTTTAACTGCTGCAGTATTTTAATGAAAATCCAATTGGATTTTGACAGGTTAGGGTTGTACTTTTAAAGGGAAAATGGCAGATTTGTAGATAGTGACTCCTTGAAGAGTGATTAGAGACAGTTGCTTATATAATTACTACATTATATGTATGTTACCGGTGTTACATGGCATTAAAATCACTCATTAATACATATTCTTATTATCCCCAGTAGCTAAAAACACAGCGAATGAGAAAAGTAGACCAACCACCATGAGAAATAGAACGTGTCCTCAAAGGAAGTCCTAATTGCTTTAGAAAATTAGATACTATGTCTGATAAGATGATTGTGTGCATGTATTTCCGTGATTCTGGCACTCCATTTTGATGATAGCTTTCTTATCTGGAATAATTAGGGCTATTTGTTGTTGATATGTTTCTATGCTTTAATGCAGAGCTGCTGCTGCTGTTGTAGCGATGTGCTGTTGTTCTCCAGCGTATACCCAACGCTGGATGCAGCTCTCGGCACAGGCATTGCAACTTGTGTTTCTGTAAGCTGATGGCTGTCTTGCCCGATCAGATACAGGAGGAGGGGTGAAAAATAAAGCATAATACAGGTTCGTTGAGATAATGGATGGTTGCCTGATATAACATGCGGCAGGGAGCCTTCCCATGGACTTCAGCTGGGCTTGCATGAGGACTTACCTTAATTTTCTTTAGCAAAAGTATGCGGCTATACGGTTATACTATATACAGTGGAGAGGGGTCAAAATGCTTGGAGCTGGGACAGAAATGGTGAGATTACTGAAACTTTAGTTAGCATTTCTAAATGCATATAGTTTTCCAGAAGTAAAAGTGACAAGGTTGAAACCATTGCACATAGTGAATGCGAGACCTTTCTCTAGAACCAGATCCTCCTTCACTCGGAAAAGGCAGTGTGGATTTTGAAGTTAGGTTCTGATCTAAAGCTGAATACAGTCGTATGGAAAGATGTGCCAGTCTTTGACTTGACGCTTTAATAAAGTTTTGAGTCATACAGTAATAACCTGTGTGAAAGCAGCTGTGGAAAGGTGATTGTAGTTTTCTAAATATTATGAAATGCGTGTATTAAATAGAGAATCTCCCACAAACACACACCATACCCACTCTCCCTGTTTTCTAGTTCACTGTGTACAAGAGAAGAATTAAATATTTAGTCATTTTCCTCTTCTGCAAGTAAGATTATGCTCTCTTTTAAATTGTTCTTTTTTAATTAGTGGTTAGGGTGCCTGAAAACACATAGCAAGTTCAAAGGTTTATCTGTGAGGCTCAGTGTTGCTGTGCTGAAAAATGCACGTTGCTTGGGCTTGGGCAGGTTATTGTGTGAACTAAGTAAGTTCCAACCACTGTTAATTAGCTTTTGAACATTTTTTTGTTTCGCAGTAATTTCTCTGGTGTTTGTTCTGAGCTTAACCAGGTAAAGTAAATAGTAAATCTCGGTTAAGATTGTTACACTCATCAAGTAGAAATTCTCAGTAGTATTCAATTCCTCCGCTCTTTGCTTTCAGGAAAGCAACACTATTGAGTGAGGTTGATGCATTATATACGCTTACAGACAGTGGGCAACACTATTTTATGTAGTCCCTTGAATACAGTGAAATACACTGTACCAGATGTGCTTGTGAATAAAATATTCTAGGAACTTAATTGCTGGCACACTTAGGTTGTGTATGTAGTTTAGTGTTCAGGTGTGTGCCTTTAACGTATGGAGTGTGTCTCTTGGAAAGTACAGAATAGCCTGAGAAGCCTGGTAGAGCCGGACTCAGACCACTGCAGTCTTGCAGCTAATAGATGGTCCCTCGCTGTGTTCATATGGACCACGCTGTGACTGCAAACAGCAAGTGCTGCCGGGAGAGCCCTGTCTCACAGGGGCATTTGCTGTCTCCCAAACAAGAACGTACAGCATTGGAAAGAGAAGCTTTTTGTGAATTTAATTTTTAAGTAATAGACCAGGACGAACCCCTGAGCAATCCTCATGCAAAAATTAGGAACTGTGAAGATGTTTCCCTTGGACGTCACCGTTCCTAAACACCAGGTGGAGGAGAGGGAGCCCAGCTCTCCTCTGAGCGCGTCCGTTCCTCTCCGCTCTTCCACTTCCCTGCCTCATTTGCCATCTGCACCCGTGGAAGGCAAGTCGGTTGGATGGAAACRTGCCCGGCGGTAACACGCACCATGTCGGGGTGCCCGTGACCCACTTAATCTGCGATTCTGTCAGAAAGGGGCTTTGAGGGGGGATAGTTGCTGCACGGGTCTTCAGCTACCTCCGTTGCCTGGGGAAAACCCGTTGCCCTAGTTCTTTGGGGAATCCGTGCACCTCAGAGCGCAGGAGGAACGTGTTTGTCGCTGCATTAATTAGGCAGGAAAGAAGGCTGCCTTGCCATTTACATTATGGATAAATAGTGTGGCTCATGAGTATGCAGCCTGCAAAGCTCGCCGGATTTCAGAGGATAAGAATTTTCAGGATTGTATGAAGTCGCAACAGGATATGGCAGGACCAAAACAGCATTGCTGTATTTCATACTGAACCTCAAACGAGAGTGTGCAATGTACGTCACAAAAAGAGTAATTAAATTCTGTTTTCAAATAAACAAGGAATAGATGGGAGGACAAGGATTTGTTCACCTGGATCTTCCTTATGTTTCTGAAGCACAGCTTTTGCTGGGGGACCCTGAAGAAATAAGAATTATATAATTTTATCTGTTCAGTGAGCTAAAGTATTCATTTTAAATGAAAATATTTATAATCATATGTCAGAAAATGAGTGTGATTTCTAGGCAACTGTGCTTAATAAGAATCCTGTGGTGTGAAATCTAGTGTATGGCTGCTAAATAGTTACCATTTTAAGGCTGTGTCGGCCTATGTGTATTTTTAGGCATCCTATCAATAAATATTTTATAAAGTGCTGCAGACAGTCAAGGGAGGAAATGTTCTGTTGCAGAAGAAACCAATTTCAGGTTCCCCATAAAATGATGTATTTTATAGGGTTTGATATCAGATACAAAAACAAGGATGTTGTATAAACTCCATCAGATGTAATCGCTGAAGAAATTCTGCTGTGTTGTGAATAATTTGTGATCCTTCAAAGAAAACTAAAAAGGCTCTAAACAGACCATCTAGTGATAAATATCAACCTACACGTGTTCCTGTATTGATGAAAGAAGCCATTCCTTACTTTGATTAACAACAAGGTCAGATTGGTGGTAAATGAAAAGAAGACAAATAGTCTATTGATACTTGCACTACATGTTTAATCAGGAGCAAATTTTGCAAGCGCTTGCTATAATTGAATATGCTTTTGTGAGACTTCTGTCATCTCCAAGCCAGCATTTGTAGATTATAATCACCTCTTGGAGACTTTGCTCCGTAATTTTCAGAACTTCTGATTTATAGAAACGTGGCGGTGGCTGCCTTTGCTTGATATTTTCTCAGCCTGCTACTGCTAAATTGATGCAGAGGAAAACAGCCTTTCTGAAGTACAAATTGACGTGTACAGCTAAGGCTTAGCTATTAATACGTAATCTTATAATGACAGATTTAACTTTCTGAACAGAATTGCGAGGGACACCCCGTCGACCGAGCGTTCGCTGCACCCCGCTACGCCTGGGAAACGCGGTGGCATGGGGGAGCAATGCCGTTCGGTGCGGCACCTTCTCTGCAATAGCGGGTGGCAGCCGCTGGCCAGGACACCCATCCTGCCTCTAAGAAGCTCCTAATTCCTCGCCATTTGAGTACTCATTTGCAAACTAACCACCGCTACAGTCGTCGTTTGTTGGAGCCCGCCTTTTGCATGAGGCACTTTCCACGAAACGTGTAAAGCCAAGTTGAAGCTGTTAAATCAAAAACAAGCGGAGGGTGCAGCAGGCTGTAGGGGAAAGAAATCTGCCATTTGCATTCCTGCCTGCTGTTTTCAGTGGAAGCAGTTGTAAAACGCTGCAAGTGTGCAGCTAGACATACCAAGGTGATCATTTCTCCTGATGTAAATCCATATCCAAAAAAGGATTTAAGACTGCRGGGAAGGCTTTCATTTTCTTTGTTTAACCAGCAATAAAACCCATCTGTATTAGGCAGATAGCAGCCATATGATGGAAAATATGCATTTCTCCTTGCTGCCTCTAAAAACAAGGATTTTCTTCATTCTGGGTTGTTTTAAAAAGCTAGGATTTGGAGCATTTGGAGATCTGGTGTGCATACAAGTAAATGGTAGGGTAGGAGAGGACAGGACAGCAGGCTTTTGCTTGGAGCCACAGCACTGTAGCCTCATGGTATTAGGGTGCATAAAGAAAACAGGAGCTAAGTTTCAAGTTTGTAGAAGAAAGAATCACACCAGGACATTTCAAACGCAGAAGAAGGAGAAGCAGCTCCTGAGGTAGTGCATAACCCAGGAGGGTATAGCTCAGATCTGGGCAGACAGTGCCTCCCTAAAAAGCGCAGCTTTCTGGGGCCTGTCTCAGGTAGAAGGGTATAAAAGCTTGTGCGCCGGAGCAGTGCGCGGTGCCGTGAGCCTGCCGCAGCCCCGCGGCTTCGCGGGAGCCGGCCCGGGGCAGCAGTACAGTGCTGCTCACCAGAGTCTGAACAGGATCCCGATTAAGATATTAAATAAGAAGCTGCCTGTCTGTCAAACGCAGTGTCTCTGGCTCCTTTATTTTTCCGTGTCTAGCAAGGTGTCCCCAGTATTACTGGGTGGGAGTTACAGATGAGTTTCCTAGATGTCTTTCCCTCATCAGTAAAGCCCCTGTGATCGTGTAATGTCTGTATTTCTGTCCCTTATCTTGAACGCTATACTTTCAAATATCAGCCTCTCCTTATCCATATTTAATGTGGGGAATTAGGTAGGGAATGTAAGGATGAGCTCTGTCTGTACACAACTGCTAATTATTAACATTTGATACCTCTCGTTTTCTTTTTTGGAGGTAAAAAATAAAGGCAAGTGTTGACAGGACAGCCTGCATGCATTGCGCACCTGGCAGGCCCTTCCAGACTGGGCATTAGCATGTGCCGAGTGCGTTTTAGAAAATGACTTTGCTCTGTTACCGGTAAAAATGCTAGAGGGAGTGGCTAGCCTAGACCACATGCTGACAGATGAAGTTGAAAGGATGACTTTCATGTTTTCAAAAGAGCTCATGGATTTTATTTCAAGACAAACAGACAATGAGAAGTGATTGCCTTATTTAGAGAGCGCTCAGTTACACATAGATTTTTTTCTGGGCTTTTCATCCCCCCAAAAATCTGAGTATGATTTGCATAAGTAATTATTTTACACATGCTTTTTTAATGCAGACATTGCTGCAGAAGAAGGCTTGAAAGAACAAAGGAAGGAGGTTGCAACGCTTTTATTATGTTGAAGCAAAATATTAAGACGTGCTGAAATATGCATATGCTAAGTTGATGGGCTGCAGATACCTGGAAGGAAATGTTAAGGAACTGCCTCACTGTGTCTCTAATAGAGTTTTAGTGAGAAGTTTTGTCATCTTGGTAAGCAAATGCAAACATAGCCAGGTCCCCTGTGGCCTCATGTTATGTAGGGCACTTTGTACCATGATGGATCTTTCATTACCAAAGAATTTGTTGTGAAATTAAACATTATGCATTCCTAGGACCCATCCTGTTCTGGCTGCTGAAGCAGTTTTAAAAGTGTAAGATCAATTAATAAAATTAATTGGCGATTAAAAGAACAGTAGGCTGAAGAAAGTGCTTCTGGCTGGCTGAGTATATGACTTGAGCACCCGTGGAGGGTCTGGTCTGCAGAGTTAGTTTTTCCATTGCCTGGGTTTCGAGTCTGTAGATTGCTTTGCTAGATTGAAGTAGCTCCAAACCTCAGCCCACCCAAAGTTTGCGATTCTTTGGCTCTGAGGTTTTGATCTGGGGCCTGAAGCTGCCCATCAGCATCAGAAACATTGCACAACTGCCTTTATTTTCAATAAATGTACCCAGTAAAAATTTGCTTAGCAGGCATTGAAGTATTATTAAATGAGCATAATACATGCAAGGGTGATTCAGGTATTTCTGCTTTATCTGCACCTTGGGCTTTTGAGAATAATTAAACATTGTATTTTCACACCCTTCTTTTATACTGAATGGTTATAAAAATTTATCTTGATCTAAGTTTTTCTTCTTTCCAAATATTAATCTGATCTTAAATAAATGCTATTCAAACCAGACCTCATTTGAATAATGTATTATGCACAGTAATTCAGAAAATGTAATTGATTGCTTTTAGAATATATAACATCGCTTTCATGAAAAAGGGGAGCTGAAATATCTAACTGAATGCTTAGGTATAAAGGGCTTTTCTTAACATGATTAAATATTAGTAACAAAAACTATTTTTCTATTCCTGGTTATTGGAAGTGCATCACTATAAGTAATTTACAGATCTTACCAGGATACAATAGGCATGAGAAAGTTTATATTCTATGAACGGCATACATGAGCTGAGCAGTATGCATGAGAACCAAACTGCGACTGATGCACATTGCCACAAATAATTGCTATAGCAACATTGTCATAATGTCTGAGGTCTGCCTCCCTTGGGTTCACACCTGAAGCTTTCTTTATGATGAAACAAAATGCCTCCTCAAGTTGAAAATACTGTGTACTGCTTAGGGTATTAATGGCTTTTGCATTTTTTCAAGGAATTAAATTTCAAATGTTGAAAAGCATAGTGGAACATTAGAGGAAATCATTTGCTGCCATAGTGTCCATATATCACAAAATTCAACATTTTTGAAGGAGCAGTATGGCTCCTTCCATTCAGTTAATCTTTGTAAATTGGTGTGATCAGGTGAAGAAATCTTCTGAGGGCGATCTCACCTAACTTGTGGAATTTTTCCTTCTTTTTGTCTGAGTGCTTAGATGTTACATTAGTATTCTGTAAAAATCAATCAAAATAATRTTTCAGAGTTGTTATTTCTCTTATTTCAAATTACTGCACATTGTGATATAGGTTGTGTCTCTGCTTGTTAGGAGCTCTTTGACTCAAAATACTGAAATACAGTATTGAATACATATCCGTTTTATTGAGTGAGCAAGGCAATAATAACAATAATAATACTTGCATTTATGTAGAGCTTTTTTGACCAGATTCTAGATCCCTACGCCTGCTTTGTGCTATGGGGAAAAACTAGCAAGGGATGCCTCATGTGGCAAGGGGTATATCACAGAGCAGTCAAAGAGTACTTCTGTTTGGTGTCAGTGTAAAACATTTTTATACTTCTGAGGACTATTTCCACTTGGTAGCTGATCCAGGATGAGTTGGACAGTGCTTTCCAGGCAACTCCTGCCCATTCCATGCAGCTCCAAATGTGTTGCTCTGTGTTTGAAGTTTATTATGGATGTTAAGCTTCATTACATATTGCACATTACTCCATCATCCTTATTATGAACAGAGAGCAGCAGATGAAATCATTTCAGTTCATAGAGTGGCTAAGTGAAGTCTGAACATTGACTCCAAAGGTAGAGCACTGAGTGCAGCAAAGGTCTGCGATCATCCAAGAAGGCTAATTGGAACAGCGCTCATCAGGGAGGCAAAAGTGAGCAACGGTTACAAAATAATGGATCTTCCGGTGATAGTAGGGAAAAGAGAGAGGTTCCATGCTCCAAAGGAGAAACTTCCGGGGAGGTAGTGGAGGAGGAGGTTGGGACTCTGATGCAAATCCAAAGAATACTAAAGGGATGAGAAAATCAATGTGTGAAGGTAGTTTTACAGCTTTGTCCAGATCTAAGAAATCTGGGATATTTTTGTAAAGGTGTTTAAAAAAAGGAAAAAAAAATCCCTGTAGTGAGGTATTGTACCAGACAGATGAAGGGAAGGAGACAATATTGAAGCTTACTCAGACAAATAAAAGCTTTAGAGACCTGAACACGAGAGTTCAGTGAGTGTCCAGCAGGAGGAATTCCAGAGGTGCTGATGGAGATAACCTGGCTGGATACTTGATGCTGAACTAGTGGGAGAAGGATTGAAATAGTCTCATTAAGATGTTTACACAGTCAGACACATTAAGCTGGTTTGTAAGCATTTCAGTGCGAGTGTATTGGCTTGCCTCCGTAAGGGGTTTTACCAGTCATGCTGCTGTCGTCACACTAGTATAGATGGAGCAGGACAGTCAGACTGGTTCAACTCCTCCTATTGATGTGCAGAGCGAAACCATGGGCTGACTAGAGGTAGTTTACACTCCCCTCCAAAACCACCCAGAAAACATCTGACCTTTTTCCTCAGCATAAATTTTACCACCTGGGAGTATACCAGTTTTAATTAACTTCACTTATAACAATAACATTCCCATGTAGACAAGACAGACAGACTTCAGGAGTTTAATTCTAGCCTTTGCTGACGTAGATTGCATATTTAGGGAGACAGCTGAAAGTGTTCATTGCACCACCAAAAACTACTTCTAAACTTCTGTCTGAATTTGAGCCTGGGGCTTACAAAATCCTTTTCAATTTTGAAGAGGAACCTTACTATATCTTTCTGTTTTCTCTCCAGTCAAATGAAATATCCTTGGTTTTGTACTGTATTTCAACAACAAAATTGCAAGGTCTTGTTTGTTTGTTTGTTTGTTTTTTAAAGAAGAAATGCAACTTTTAGGCTCTTACCAGAAAATGGAAAGACCTTATCAAAATATAATGCCAAACTGAATAAATGGCATGTGCATAGATAGTTAATTTCCCATTTTGCATTCTGTTTTAAATTCTGTACCATATTCTGAGTAATTGCTCATARTATAATAATGAAGGTGAAACATCAGAGCTTCTGAGACATAATCATTTTAACTTAGAATTTTGGGATTAACTCAGAACAAAAATGTCTTTGGAGTGTGTCCCATAAGTGTGACATTTTGCAGTCAGATTAGCAGTTAGTCCATAGACTTAAACAGATTCAAGTTTAAGAAAATTCTGCATCAGTTTGGGCTTTCAGTTTTAAACAATTTCACAACAAATGATGGTCCAAGTCCACAACTGAAGTGTGAACTCTTTGTTTCCCTGGAACTGTATACCTTTATACCAGCTGACATTCAAATATCTCATTATTAATCTATATCAACATCTAATTAAAGATAGCATCAGACTGTGTAGGCACCAGGCGTGTGAGTTAAGATTGCACATCAAACTTGAGTTCTGGCATCCCCTAACTGCTGGGTGTTCACGTTCACACCTAGAATTCTCCAAATAAAATGTTGTTTTCTCAGTTGCTTTAAAATAAAACTGAAGAAATGTATGTCATTATGCACTGTCAAACTAACACCCCTCATTAGATATCTTGCACAACTGGAACCTGTTAGATCCTCCTTGCAGATCTCTAATGCTGAGATATCAGAATGATTAGTAGGAGACTTAGGTTTATATCATTTAAGATGATGGATCCATGTGGACCAAGCATCCACAGAAAAGTTGAAGTCTTTGCCAGAGTGTTTAATGGATAATTGTTGAGAGTGCATGGAAAGCTGAAATCCAGAAATCCTGGTGCCTGATCTAATGGCTGTAAACACCTAATGCTTCCTGCCAGTGGCTGGTCCAGCCTCCCTTGTCCTCCTCCCATGCCCCTTCTGTCATCTTTTTAGCTCATCATGCCAGTTTCCTTCTCAGCCCTGTTTGCTCTTTGTGCCACTTGGCTGCTCTACCATAACTCTTCGTTCACCCCATCCTCTCTTCACTTGATAACAGCCTAGAAACAATTAATGGTACATAGATTTTTTTGAAGGCTAAATGATGCCATCTAACGTGTGCATAACTCCCACAACAATCACCTGGAGCAGCTCCTCRGCACCCAAGGATATCACTGGTTTCCTGTAGCATGTGTTTGATGTGGATTTTGAGTGCGATTTGTTAGTCAGTTATGCAATAAAGGCATCATTAACACATCCAAATACCTGTGTGACAAACGTACAGTTTCAGAAACTATCTAATTAACTGTATCTCCAAAACAGGAGATTTAGTGAAACTCTTATTTTAATTGAAAGGCAGTTAGGCATGTGTATCTAACTCTTAGTATTAACAAGTTATGCATGGAGAACAAAGATGCATAGGATATTTCTCTGCCCTGTAAAATTGATGTTATTTCCTCAGTGCTTTCACTGGTCCTGCCAATGTTTTTTGATTTTTTTAAATAAAAGCATTGCAATAAGGAAATGTTTCATATTTCTAGTGGTGGGACTAAATATTTAATATTTGAAAAGGCCATATTTCAAAGACAGGTTATTAGGAAGCCAGCTTCGATTTTCCTTTCCTGCTTTGGGTAAACCTGTGTAACCCAGTGATGCTGGGGCATAAAATGTGRCCAATGGAGTTAGTATCTGGGAGGGAACAATGTGTCTTTTTGGCCCCTCAAAACTTTTAAATTGGAATCTTTATAATAAAAACTGGGGAAGGAAAGTGTGGGTAGTGGTATTGGTGCTCGTCTTTTCTCAAGGAGAGCCAAATTGGGAGGGGAGTGACCTCGGATGCTTACCTGCCTTTGACTGACTTAATCTAATTCGCTTTGAGTCAAAGACATGCTCCAACTGAACTTGCGAGGACATGATATAGGTAGGTCAGCGTTAAATAGGAGATTCCATGCTGTTATCCATTTACTGTGTTTCTGTCTTAACATACTTGTCTCTCTTTGAGGCTTTCTTTAAAAAATGTACGTAGATGAGATGGCTGATTTAGCTAAACGCCCCCAAAGCAGTCTGATAGTTTATGCAGTTTTCTACATTTCTTACAAAATTATTATTTTGTACTATTATTTTGCATTATTTTGTGTATTATTTTGAAATGAGGTAAGAAAACCTTTCCCCTTCCCCCGAAAATAAGGTTAATGAGAATAGAGACTGCATATCAGTTTGCAGGAAGTATTCCTGGTGAAGTGTTTCCCTTGCGTTCCTCTCTTTTGAGACTGGTGATAAGATTCCCGTRGATTTGAACAGAGCAAAAATACTCTTATGCGGCACAATTTAATAGTGAGGAATACTCACAGTAAGTAGAACTGGCAATATTGTGATTCTATAAAAAAGATGGAAGCACTGTTCAAAGTTAGTGCTTTTCTGACTTTGCTGTATGTAAGGGCTTTTAGTAACTAAGTGGTTCCAGTCTTTTCTCTAACTTTGTATTTATTGAGTTTTGCTAAGAATAGTCTTAAGCCATGTTATTCAGTTTCATTGGGTTATCCAGTAGCATTTCAGTTTTCCTGTTCCATTTTGCAAAAAGCCAGTCTATGCTGGGGGGGGGGTGTCACTGGTCAATTTAAAAGCTGCTCCCCCCCAACTCAAACAGTAATTATTAATGACTATTAATGCTTAATTAATAGTCATTAAAATTAATGTTAATACTCATTAATTAATATTAGTGCTTAATACAGCTTTGCCAGAGTTTTGTAAGACAGATACAAAGTAAGTTTCACATTCCCAAAATTCAACAATCTCTGTACATGTGATGTGTAATGCAAAATTAAAAGGTTTGTTATCACCATTGTAATTTTGAGGTTTAATAAGCAGATACTCTCTGGGCTTAAAAAAAAAAAAAAGTGAATGTCTCCATTGTGGTTTGTGAGTTCAGAATTAATGGAGACAAAAATGTTTACTTCAGCAAAAGAGAAGGCTAAAAATAAAAAGATACCAGAAAATACAAGCATACAAGCGTAATGCCCAGAAACATTTCTCTTATACTTGAAGTCAAAATTAATTTTTTGTCTAGGAAAATATAAGCTTTTGGATTTCCTCAGTCACATTCAATTTCATATATTTTTGGTTTAGTGCAAATTGAAAAACAAAAAAAATTCAAACTGCATTTGTGTTGTTATTGTTCTCTAATGAAGTATGGTATTCGTGAGAAAAGTATGTGAATGTTCTGAAGGGAAGCTCAGAAAGAAAGCATAAGTGACTTTTAAAAAGCGCTTATGCATTAATTGTCCCTTGTTCTCAAGCTATTTTAGTTACCTGAGGGAAATAAGGATGAAAAAAGTAAATTKAAGAGAAGCACAGCTTCTGATCAGAAAGATTCATGACAGAAGCGTTTGTAATTGCAGAATGAAGTTTGCAAAAAATCTGATTTATGAAAACAGAAATTTGAATCTAAAAGTTAAATGAGAGAGAAATAATGTAACTGTTTATTGTCATTCTTCATCCAAACCATGGATGCTTTAATAAGTGAAATAGTATAATTAGTATACTAGGTATCATACAATTAAATGCCAGTATGTTCTTCACTGGCATGTTGYATATCAACATCTACTTTAAATCATAGAGTTTAGTTTTGTACCATATGTCATCTCTGAGTTTTTTCTCCAGCTTGAAATCCCTGGGCTTGTTCTGTCTGCAGCCTTACGCAGGTTCGTCAGGACTTGTGGGACAGCCTGAGCTGCAGGGACGTCCATCACCTCCCGAGAGCGGAGAGGTGTCTGAGAAAGCAGGGCAGCRACCTCCCCTTTTTGTCAGCACCGTTGCAGGGGGGCGAGCGAGGCAGGGTGGAGGAAGGGGAGCAGCATAAGCAGGGCGCAGAGCGCGTACACGCCGTTCCCAGCCAGGCATCCCTCCCTAGCAGCTCCTGCAGGAGGGAGAGGAAGAGTTTGGTCTCTTTGTTGCACATGTAGCTCTGCATCAGTCATGAGCAAGACCATCTAATACTGTTTTCAGGAAAGAAGTCCAATAATGATCCATTCCTGTGGAGCAGCAAAATAAATTGAGGTCATCATCAATGCAGAAGTTTTTTACGGTGCTTATTTTGTTCCTCTTGCAAAACATGCCGTCAGGTGCCTATAACCACGAGTTGGCCTTGAACAACAGTGGACAGCTGTGGAAGGTGCACCGTTCACCCTTCAACACAGCCAGCACCGTTTTGAGGCATTAGTCTGAAGTTCATGCTGAATCAGTTGTTCCTTTTTATGAATACCATGCCTTGTGCCGTAACTTAGGTCTTGGATCAGGTAATGAAGTGACCTGTTCCAGAAAATGTGCATAAACCTTCCTTCCCCTGCTGAAAAATAAGAAACGGTAACTCCCATGTTTGATACTCCTCTCACTAGGCAGTTACTAGTTGCTGTGCTTCCAAGAAACCCAGCTAGTAAATGATCAGGTAGTTTCAAGAAGAGAAGTCTCAAATAGCCCCTGATGTTATACAGGTTAGTGCAGTGTTAAGGATCTCCTTGTAAGCCCTTTAAATATGGCACGAGTGGCCAATGCAAAAGGTATTGGTAATGTTGGATACATTTTCATTAGTTGCCTAACGAGGAGAGAAACAGAGAGGAAATACAGTGGGTTAATTTTCTAACCAGCAGGTCCTGAAAGGTTTCACAAGGACAGAATAAAAAGATGTTCATAAATAAATAGATTTTTTTTTTTTGATCTACATCTGTGAAACTAACATTATACATATGTTGTAGGAGGTGATGGACATGACCTGATTGGAAATCATTTGGTTTTTTTTTAATTAGCAATACTTTTATTTTTGAAGATTAATGTAGAGTGCTGCCTGATAAGCTGTCTTGGTAAAATGTTGTAGCTTTACAAGCACTTGGATTTTCTAAGCTCTGTTTGTTTTTTTTCCAGATGAGGTAAATGGCTCTAAGACTCTGACCAAAGCAATTCACTTCAAATTCAGAGCTTAAAGGAAAGCCATGCAGTTTTGTTGACACTGTTTGACTATAAATCCTCTTCTCAAATATGTTTGAGCTATTTGTGGTAATTTTGTCCATGAGAATTTAGATGTTTGGGATTTTTATTTAGGAGGGGACTGAGAAGTAATGCGAATGCTCTTCTGTGTTAAAATAACGTTGTGGGCTTTAGGATTGTTCAAGAGAGCTGGTTAATATTCAAACATCACTTCCTCCAGGCTCAAGAGCGGTGCATCCCTATGAG